>NW_020885312.1:0-21165 GCF_003945725.1 Corapipo altera
TTGGTTTGGCCCAGAAACCTGCCGAGGTCCCTTCCAGGATGAGTCCCAGTGCACTGCCCTCCACCGTGGGCCTTCCCTTCCTGATCCAGCATCTGTGGGGCAGCAGAGCTGGGGCAGTGCAGGGACAGGGCTGGCTCTGACAGGGGCCATGAAGCCACTGCCAGGAGGTGACAGCAAGGACAGTTTGCAAAGAACAAATTTAGATACGGTGCCTTTGTTGGAATCAAGGGGGTCTTTGTGACACCAGAGAAACTCAGGGAATCAATGAGCTGTTGTGACACTTCAGGGTCTCCTGGAAGCAAAGGAACCCTGGGACAGTTTGGAACCTCATGGAGTCAAGGACCTATTGAGACACTGCGAAGTTCATGGAAGCAGAGGAATTGTGGGAGAGTGTGGAACTTGATGGAATCAAAGGGCCATTGTGACACTGCAGGGCCTCATGGACCTGAAGGAAAGCTGGGAGACTGCAGAATCTCCTGGAATCAAGTGGCCAGTGTGACACGGGGGACCTCATGGCAGCAAAGAAACCCTGGGACATTCTGGAACTTCATGGAATCAATGGGCCATTGGGACACTGGGGAACCTGATGGAATTGTGTGGCCATTGTGCCACTGCAGGGCATCCTGGAATAAAATGGAACCTGGGACACTGGGATACCACATGGGACCAAGGGGTGCCTGTGACCCTGCACGACCTGATGGAACCAAGGGAAGCCTGGGACACTGAGGAAACTCGTGGAACCAAGTGGCCTTTGTGACCCTGCAGAATTGCACGGAATCAACAACCTGTTGTGTCACTGCAGGGCTTCATGGAACCAAAGGAATCCTTGGACACTGTGGAACCTCACAGAAACAAAGGGCCATTGTGCCACTGAAGAACCTCATGGAATCAAGGGGCCATTGTGACACTGCTGGGCCTTGTGGATCCAAAGGAATCTTGGGATGCTGTGGAACCTCCCAGAATCAAGGGGCCATTTTGACACCGTGGAACCTCATGGAATCAACAGTCCATTGTGACTCTGCAGGGCCCAGGGAAGCAAAGGAATCCTGGCACATGTGAAATCTCACAGAATCAAGGGACCATTGTGACCCTGCAGAGTCTCACGGAGATGAAGAAGCCCTGGGAGACTGGAACCTCATGGAATCAAGGGACCGTTTTGACAGTGCAGGTCCTCACGGAACCAAGGGAAAATGGGGACACTGTGAAAACTCATGGCATCAAGGGGCCATTTGGACATGCAGGGCTTCCTAGAACCAAAGGAAGCCTGGGACGTTTGGGATCGTCCTGGAATCGAGGGGCCATCGGGACACTGCGGAAACTCCTGAAAGCAGAGGAACCCTGAGACTGTGCAGAACCTGATGGCAGAAAGGAGCCATCGGGACACTGCAAAGCCTCGTGGAATCGAGGGGCCACTGCTTCACATCCGGGTCTCATGGAACCAAAGGAAACCTGGGACACTGGAGAAAGTCATGGAAGCAGGGAGACCCTGGGACACTGTGGAGCCTCACGGAATCAAGGGGCCATCAGGACACTGCAGGACCTTGTGGGGCCAAAGGGACTCTGGGTTGCTGCAGGACCTCACGGACGTGGGAAGCTGCTGTGTGGGGCCCCCATGACGAGTGGCTGAGGCTGCTGCAGCAGAAGGTGAGTGAAGCCAATTTGCAGAAGTGGATGCCGTGGGCAACACCACTGAACCCCCTTGCCACAGTCAGTTACCATGGCAACCATCATACGTTCCCATTGTGTGCTGGGTTAAAAGTGAACTGGAGGGAGAAATGAACCCATGCCAGGGATTACAAGTCAGACTTGCTATTTCCTAAGAAGATGACAATAAATGCAATGATACAGAGAAAACTGGTTTTAACCCACAAAAATAGCTGTATAAGCCAGCAGCCTGGGACAAGAACAGAACAGTGCTGAGCACCCCGTGGGCCCCAAGGCTGCAAAGGAAAAGGAAAGGAAAAGCTGTTGGTGCAGATGATGGTGGCAGTTGTGTTGAGGTAATGATGGCAGTGCTGTGGAGAGTTCCAATCCCAGTCCTGTTGGAGTTCTGGTCCTCCTCTCGATCCCACGAGTGGTAGCAGAAGTCCCCAAAGCCCAAGAGTAAATGTACTCAGGTTCAGGGGGGATGTGCAGCACCTCCCCCAGGGCAGGGAGTTTCCCAATGGGCGATTTAACTCTGTGAGTCACGGGGTATTTTTGCAGTGTGTGATGGTCTGGGTGTTGCAGCTGCCTGTTCTGCCAGTCCAAGGCGGTCCATTGGCAGAGATGACCCCTGAGGCTGGGGGTGAAGGTGCTAATGCCTCCCCGGAGGGGAGTTCTGACAGCTGAGTCCTGGGTGTGAAGACAAAGGAACACTCCTTGCACAGTTCTTTCCCAGCCAGCTTGTAGGCTGAGGTGTCAGGTGGGCCCTGGGCAACTGTTGCAAAGGATCCATTCTTGAGTCCCTCAGAAATGACCCAGAGGGTGTAAAATACACAGTTTTGGTGGCACCCACCCAGTGATAAACTGGTCCTGGCCCCTGCAACTAGGAGATATTGCTAGGGTCAGTTACCATGGAAACCGTCAGTCATCCCACTGCTGCGGTCAGTTACCATGGCAACCATCATATATTACCACTGCTACAGTCAGTAACCATGGCAACCATCATATGTCCCACAGCAATGGTCAGTTACCATGGTAACTATCATACATTCCCATTCCTACGTTCAGTTACCATGGCAATCATCAAACATTTCCATAGTTATAGTCAGTTACCATGGCAACCACCATACAGTCGCGTTGCTGCGGTCAGTTACCATGGGAAACACCATAAGTTATCCCACTGCTGTGGTCAGTTACCATGGCAAACACCATACATTCCCGTTTATATGGTCAGTTACCATGGAAACCATCATACATTCTTAATGCTATGGCCGGTTACCATGACAACCATCATACATTCCCATTCTACGGTCAGTTACCATGGCAACCATCAGACATTCCAATTCCTAGGGTCAGTTACCATGGCAAACAGCATACATTCTCACTGCTACCGTAGGTTACCATGGTAACCATCACACATTCCCACTGCTATGGTCAGTCTGGTAGTTTGGGTTAGGCCTCCCTTGGTGACCAGTTTCTAGCCAAGGAAGGGCCCAGATTTACCCAGTATTCCCCACAATTTTTACGTAAGCCAGACTATAAGAAGAAAGGAGGAAAGGCCTTCGCTCTCTTTCCTTCTGACAACTTGGAGGTGCAGGCTCCCTGCCGTTGAGTCTGTCGTGTTGGGGAGCGAGGTCTGGTAAGGTCTTGTCGACCTTGGGAGATTGTTCCGGAGCGACTCTCGGTTGTCCCAAGGAGAGTGGTGGGATATTTCTTTGCTAACTCTTTAGTTACTAGATCTCAGGCTACTAATAGGGATATATATATATATATTTTATTTTGGTTTTGTTCCTTTTCCCTTCCCCCTTCCCTTTCCCTTGTGAAATTCTGTATATATTTCAATTGTATATAACTGTAACATAAGTGTAAATATATTTATATATATTGTTTTAGCTGTCTCTCTCTCGTTTCGGGTTTTCTTGGTTGTTTTTCTCCCTCTTCTCCCTGAGGTTTGGGAGGGGGGGGAAACTTCTTGTGGTAAGGTTTGGAGACTTGGCAGGGAGCCAGCTTCAAGCCATATCACCTTATCTGGTGTTTCTGCCCTGTTATCTCCGGTTTGTTTTGGTTTTGCCACGATTGTTTGAGAACAAGTCTGGGAAGGGAGCCAAGTTGGTGCAAACACTGCCCATTGTTTGGGAACACTACCAGGAGAGCTGCCAAGAACCTTTTGTTTATATAAACATAGTTTTGTTTGGGAACAAAGAAAAAAAATATTTAAATGGTCTTTTTAATCATTTTCTTGGTTATTTTGGTCATTTTCATATATGTTTCTGGGTATCCAGTGAGAACTAACCCAGAAGGCATCTACCAATATCCGCCTTTCCTTAATTGTGACATCAAAGACCTAGTGACTGAGGTCCCTAGGATCAAAATGGCCCCAATCCTTACCTAAATTGTTTGGCAACGGTTCTACTATTCCTAAAAGCCATGGAAGTGGTGTTTAACATTGGAAAGGTGGTGTGGTACTGCTTTCCTTGTTGCAGGAAAGGCTGAAACTCAAAGGGATTTGTTGGAACTTTGGGAAGGGCCTTGAGAAAACCAGTCCCTGGATGGCAAGGAATCTGGGTCAACTTTGGTAAATTGGTAGGGCGCGTGACACCTCCCATTAGTTGGGATTTCACACCAGAGCAGGTGTTTGATCCTGATGAGGTGGCACGTCGTCTGGCAGAAGGGTGTTTTTCTTACGAGGACCCAAATATGCAGGTGTAGTGGTTTGAACCTTGTTTTCCCCCAGAGGTTGAAAAAGTGGTAACCCCCAGGGGTGGAGACCCCTGGAAGTTTTGAAGTTCTGCCCAATGAGCGCTCCTGCAGAAATGTAAACATATCACAAGCACCGGAAGAGAAGAGTGGTAGTTTGGTTGTTGAAGAAGTAGCCATGTTGTTGTAGGAGCCACAAGGAAAGGGGACCCGGAGTCCCTCGGGGCCTCTGGGGCCCCCCAGCCCCAGTTGGGGGCTACAGAGACTTGGAACAGCATAAAGCTGGGCTAGGTACCTGTAGTTGTGAGCTGGGAGATGTTTTCTCCAAACTGGGCAGCGGTCGGAGAAAGCAGCAGCCGAGCTGGCACTGACCGGAGAAGCGGTGGCAGAGAGCCAGAAGAGATAAGACGGAGCAACAGAGACATGCAGCACCGCAGAGAAGACTCCTGGAAGGAGAGTTGAGGAGAAGAGAGCCTGCAGCAGAACTTCGGAGTTCTGGGGGTAGGAACTGTACCAAACCCCTAAAACTCCTTTGAGACCTCCTGGAGAGGAGGAAGATGATGGACTCTTACTTGAAAGAGCCTTGAAGTGCAACATGCACTGCAGAGAGGAGTTGAGAAGCTCAGTCATCCTGAGAACTGAGCCAGGACGGTGTGGGAGGTTGGCCTTGGGGGCCCTCCCTTGCTACAAGCTACAAAGAAGCTCGCAGCCTGAGACAGGGCACAGAGGCCCTGCAAGGAGCTTCATACTCCTGGAGATACCAGACCGTCACGAAGACCCCCTGCGTCTTCGTGATATGACGTGGTGAAACGGTCTTTGTCTGGGGTTACGAAGTCCACGGAAGACCCCTTTGTCTGTGTCAAGGGGCCGAGGGGGATACCCCCCTCGTGAGTGCTGGCAGAGATCCAGCTATCAGCTGCTGCATGCATGAGATGAGGAGAACCTGCTGCCTTGGAAGAGATGCTGCTGCCCTGAGAGACTGGAAAGGATCTGTCCTTCTTTCCCTCCTGGACTTTTATTTGGAGGGGAGAGGAGATCTGATCCATTGTAAATACTATATGTCATGGTAGAGATAGTTGTGATCGTGTGTATAATGTGTTATAGTATTTATTTGTACAGTCATTGTAATATATTCCCTTTCCCCCATTCTGAGTCTGGTTGTGTTTTGTCTGGAAAAACCCATCTCACATTCAGCTGAGATGTGGGAGGGAGGATGGAGCTAGAGAATTGGATTTTGGGGCTATCTCAAACCATGACAGCAGGTTTTTGCTTTGTATTGGGGCCTGGCGAGTGCCTATCGAGCTGCTGTGGATTATGCTCGGAAGGCTAAGGCTGAGGCGGAAACTCAAACCCTGCCACCTGAGACCAGCGTCACCTCTACTACATGTACTGAAAGTGGAACCCAGACTACACCACCTGAGATACCTCTTGCCTCTGTAGTGAAAAGGAAGTCGTGGGTATCAGCGCCCGAAACTTTAAGCCTACGACCAGATGAAGATCAAAACAAGTCAGAAGATAACGGAGAGGGGACTGATACTGATACCAGTCCCAAAACTCCACCTCCACCTCCACAAGTAGTACCACCCCCAAAAGTGGAAACTACAGTTTTGCAGTCAATGACCCCAGCAGAACTCCGGGACTTACAAAGAGATTACACTCGTCGGCCTGGTGAGCAAATTCTAGCGTGGTTGCTCAGATGCTGAGACCGTGGGGCTAGAGGTCACATATTATCAACTGCTGAAGCAGAACAACTAACTTCCATCTCCAAAGACCGTGAACTTGATCACTTAATTGCAGAAGCAAGACCCCACCTCAGTCTTTGGGTGCGATTTGTCTTAAGTGCGAGACTATTTACCATTTAAAGACTATTTACCGTGCCCCATGAGGAAGTGGACCAAGGTAGAAGACGCCATCCAGTACTTAAGACAATTGGCATTGTTGGAAGTCATGTATGATGACGCTCAATATGATCCCGTCACTGATGACCCAGAGGGTGTCACTTGCACAATGCCCATGTGGAAGAAGATAATCCAGGGTGCTACTGCATCATATGTTCATACCTTGGCAGGAATAATGCTTCCAAACACACAAGAAACGCTTGTGGGCATGCTGTGTACAGTTCTACAACATCTAGAAGAAGCAGTAGAATCTAGGAATGAGTTTTCTAGAGACTATTCTGATTCTAGTTACAGACGAAGACCTGAGAGAGACGAGCCTTACGGGTGCTCTGATTATGAAGATGACTACGGAGACCACAGGGACAGTCACTACAGAGACAGATCAGCAGACCGGTCTCAACCACGATCTCGATCTTCGTCCCGGTCCCACTCACGTTCTCCTTCCATCACATGCAGAACGAGTGAAAACCCTAAGCGTAGATCTAAGCGCAGTGAACTGTGTTCCTATCTGCGCGCCCACGGAGAAAACATGAGGAAGTGGGATGGTGATCCTACTTCCAGACTCGAGGCCAGAGTGAGAGAACTAAAACACAAGGAAGCTGATAAGAAAGTCATCTATGTAGTAGATGCAGATTTCTTCGAAAGAGAACTATCTCCCAGATGCAGGAAGACTGGAGTCCATTTCTAGGATGACAAGAAAACCTCTGACAAGATCCAATGGTGAATGCTCTGACCAGAAGCAATAGAGGGGCCCTGCTGAGGGGATAACCCCCTCAGTCTCTAGGCTAGACAAAGTTCTGTATGTCTCAAACCTTTTGACCTTCTCTGGCGATTGTCTTTATTTACCTTCTTTTAGAGTTTAAGGAAAAATATGCTGTGCTTGGCAAAAAACCTCCTCCAAACTGATAATCTTGTGATCCCTGTGAGAGTTGAGGACAGAGCACAGCATGCAGATGCAGAACTTGTCTCTGGTCAATGGTCTGATCCACATGACTTGATAACTTGGGGAAAGGGATATGTTTGTCTCTACAGATAATAGTCCTTGCTGAATACCTGCATGGTATGTACGTCCTGCTGTTAGTCCTGGAAGTCGTCAGTGCAGTTCCTGACCTGTCAAAGTTCACTCCATGGCATAGTCGGAACGTCTGGCTGACTCTAATGAAGGAACTGAACCACACTACCTTTTGTGCATCACTGACATATCCAGAGCAGCCATTTCACACCTGTCTTGTTGGTGTTCCTCTGACATGGAAGCATCTCTCCTGGTGCAGGATGTCGTCCGACGGCGTGACTTATTGAAACGGGACTGTCATACTGTGCGCGGGTGTCGTGATCATGTTGATAGCTGGGATGATGTGTTGTCTGTTAACACTCCACTTCAAAAGTTAGGTATTTTAGAGTCACTGTTTGTAAAAGACTGTGTATTTTAATCATTGTGTAGGTTATGACATAGAACGAGCACGTGGTGAGTCTATGGTACGAGATGTGTTCCCTGAATTGTCTTTCTATAGAAATAGTTCCTTCTGGTGTCAGTAAGAATCGGACTTGGAGTACTCCAGCAGTGAGCGCACCTTGTCGACTCCCTACGGGAGTGTTTCTTCTGTGTGAAGATAGAATCTAGCCAGGAATCCCTGCACAGCGAATAGGGGGGCCTTGTACATTTGGAAGGTTGGGGTTGTTGACACCCACTCACAGACTGCTACTTAATCACTCGTTGCTCCATCAACGAAGCCGCAGGGCAGTACACCTTAATGAACAGTGTAATGATAACATACTGCTCTGGAATTATGGACAGAGAGTGGTTGCTTCCGTAGTTCTCCCTTGGGCAGCTGCAGCTAAGGCCCTAAGCACTTTAAATCATATGGTTTGCTGGGTAGCAAAGCAAGTCAATAAAACTTCACAGGTATTGTATCAACTGGCCACTGACGTGAATTCTGTCCGACATGCAACGTTACAAAAAAGAGCAGCCGTGGACTTCTTACTTCTAGTCCATGGATACGGGTGTCAAGACTTTGATGGGATGTGTTGTATGAATCTGTCAGATCATTCTAAGTCTATTTATAGAAGCGTTGCTGAGTTGCAGGCGGCAACTCAGAAGATCAAAGAAAGCACTGGGTTTTTTGGCTTGGAGAACTGGTTTGGCAGATGGGGAATACCTAGCTGGTTAGTCTCTCTTTTCAAAATGGGATGATTGGTAGTGTTGATGGTTGTGGTTGTGTTACTGATGCTGCCGTGTTTAGTATCACTCCTGCAAAGGGTCCTGCAGGATACGATGTGGGCAGTCTTTGTAGCACAATTACAGACAGGGGGAATTGTGGGGGCAGATGGCAGGTCCATGGAACCCCCGGGCCCCCTGGAAGTAGAAGAGCTAGAGGCACTGAAGGGAGTGAGATCGTTCCCCTGAGAAAGGTGGAGATAACTGCACATTCCCATGGAAACAGTCCTGAGAGCTGGACAGTGCAAGGTCTAGCTGCATAACAAACTGCAGGCGTTGCATTCCTGGGTGTTTTGCAGGAAAATGTTTATAGTGTGTGTGTATGGGAAAGCGGAACTTGGCACCAAATAAAAGACTGCCTGCTGCGTTGAGCAGGCAGACATCTCTTTGTCTCGTTCCCCTTGTGTGTGTTGTATGTCATTCTTCCCCCCCAGGACCGAGGCCTTCGACAGATACCCAGCGACACCCTGCCTTCTGCCAGGAGAAGGAGAGGGATGAGAAAGATAACAGAGTTTACTGGACTGTGTGGGTTCGATGGCCTGGCACATCGGATCCTCAGAGATACCAGGCTTTAACAGATACCGGCGCACAGTGTACGTTAATGCCCTCAGGACATGTGAGCACAGAGACTGTTTCAATTTCTGGGGTGACAGGAGGGTCTCAAGAGCTGTCGGTGGTAGAGGCCGAAATAAGCCTGACAGGAGACCAATGGGAAAAACATTCCATTGTGACAGGGTCAGAAGCCCCTTGCATTCTCGGCATAGATTACCTCAGAAGAGGATACTTCAAGGACCCGAAGGGGTACCGATGGGCTTTTGGTATAGCTGCAGTGACTGAAGAGGAATCCAAACGATTATCTGCCCTACCCGGCCTCTCAGAAGATCCTTCTGTTGTAGGATTACTGTGAGTAGGGGACCAGCGAGTGCCGACAGCCACTAAGACAGTGCACAGGCGACAGTACCGGACAAATCGAGATGCTGTGATCCCCACCCATAAGATGATCCGCAAGCTGGAAAGCCAAGGGGTGGTTAGTAGAACACACTCACCCTTCAATAGCCCCATTTGGCCTGTGCGTAAGTCCAATGGAGAATGGAGACTGACCGTGGACTATCGTGGCTTGAATGAAGTCACGCCGCCATTGAGTGCTGCTGTACCAGACATGTTGGAGCTCCAGTACAAGCTGGAGTCCAAGACAGCAAAGTGGTATGCCACTGTCGACATCACCAATGCGTTTTTCTCCATTCCCCTAGCAGCAGAGTGCAGGCCGCAGTTTGCTTTCACCTGGAGAGGTGTGCAGTACACGTGGAACCGACTGCCCCAGGGGTGGAAGCACAGTCCAACCATCTGCCATGGACTGATTCAGGCCACACTAGAGAAGGGTAAGGCTCCCAAACACATCCAGTACATCCATGACATCACTGTATGGGGAGACACAGCTGAAGAAGTTTTCAAGAAAGGACAGAAGATCATCCAGATTCTCCTCGAGGCCGGTTTCGCCATCAAGAAGAGCAAAGTCAAGGGACCTGCCCAAGAGACCCAATTCCTAGGGGTGAAATGGCAAGATGGACGACGCCAGATACCAACAGACGTCATCAACAAGATTGTAGCCATGGTTCCACCCACAAACAAGAAAAAGACCTGTAGAGGATTGGCTAGCAGGACAAGGACATATGGATATGGTTAAAGCTATGGACGAGCTGTTAGAGTATAGAACACAGCTTGTCTAGACCGATGAGAAAATCTGAGATAGCAAGACCATGGCAAGGCTACAGTGTCCTTGTACGTGCTAGTTGGTTGGTAAACAGGACGTTGCGATTAGCAAAACAAAAGCAACTGAGAGCCACCTGTGTCAACAAAAGAAGGGAGTAAAGGCGGAATCAACATTTAAGCAAGAACCAGTAATGAACTTAGCTTTGCAATATGTATGAGTTAATTATAAAGCATATATTAAGCTGTTAGCAGTGATCAGTAAATGAAGTTTGCTGATTCTCATATTGAGCATCTCTCTCTTCCCTCGTCGCGACAAATGGCGCTGAACAAGGGGCAATAACGAGTATCTTACTGGGTTTTGCACGGTTACCCGCGGTCCCCAAAGCCTGAACAGGGGCTAAGTTGAATCTGCAGTCCCAGGGACTAAGTTGAATCTGCAGTCCCCGAAACCACGGTCCGATGCAGTAGCCAGTCGGTCTTGCAGCAGCACAAGAGGCAAAAGAGTTGGACTCCATGCCCCGGGTGTGGTGGTTTCACTCTAGGTCTTCCTGGAGACCAACTTATAACCAGGAAGGAACTAGAAAAGTGATCACGGAAGTATTCCATGCTATTCCTTTACGTAACTGGAGGTATAAATAAAGCCAGCAGGAGGGATCGCGTTCTCTTCCTCTCCGGCGAGGTTCGAGAACGGTGGGTCCCTGTTTCGGTCAGGCTTATCTGGAGCCGAGGCCTACAGTGACTGCCGTTATCCGCCACACATGAGGGGAGAGCCTAGGACCGTGTCTGGTCATCCTGCCTGTTCGAAGGGAAGTGGTGAGATTTCTGCTAGTTTGCCTTCGGCTGGTTGTTTGACTTGTTCGGTCCTTGCCCCTTTTTGTCCTTCTCCCTTCCCCCCTCCTCCCCCCCGGTGTGTGGTATTCTCCTTTGTGTATCTGTCTCATATGTAAAATATATATATATATATATATAAATATTTTTGCTATAGCTTTGACTGCTTGGGTTTTTTTTCTTTCCTCTTTTCCCTCTCTGGGAGGCGGGTCCTTGTTGTCGAGTTTCGGGGGACTTGACGGGAAGCCAGCTCGAAACTTGTACAACGTTTTTGGTGTCAGAAGTGGGATATTTTGGTTAAGTTTGGCTTGTTTTGATAAACATTTTCCAGGAAGACAGCCAACCTCAGTGTTGTTTTGCAAACCAATCTATTGTTTTGGGAACAGGTCTGGGAACACTGCCAGAGTCTGGGAAAGCAGTCAAGGAAACTTTGTTTATATAAACAAAAGTTTGTTTTGGGATCAAGAAGAAATAATAACAAAAAACAATGGCTATTTCATTAATTTGTCTTATAATTCTAGCCATCTTTACACCTGTGTTAGGTTACTCTATAGGGAGACGTCCAGACCTTGAGGATGGATGGAACGAATTGCTTCCATCCTTTAATTTTGACATCGAAGGTTTGGTAAAGGAGATCCCCATGGTCAAAATCGACTCTAATTACTATATAAATCTTATTGCAACAGTATTGTCGATGATAAAGGTACTGGAAGTGCTCCTTAAACTTGGAAGAATGGGGTTCCGTTGCTTTCCCTCTTGTAGGAAAGATCACACCTCAAAGGGACCCTCTGGAACTTTGGAAAGGGTTGCAGACAGGCCAGTCCCCGGGTGGCATGGAGCTTGGGAAGATTTCGGTAGATTAGTAGGACATGTGTCACCCCCCATTAATTGGGAGTTCACACCAGAACAAATGTTTGATTCTGGTGAGATGGCCCACTGTTTGGCAGAAGGGTGCTTTTCCTACAAAGATCCGAATATGCAATTCTCCGCTTTGTGCTGGGGCCTGGCTAATGCTTATCAAGCTGCCATAGACCACCTTCAGAGGGTTAAGGTCGACACAGAGACCCAAACCACGCCACTTGAAACCAGTGATGTTCCTATTAGGTCCACAGAAGTTGGGGTCCAAGCACAACTTGAAGTCAATGCCATTTCTACTAAGTCCACTAGGACCGGGACTCAAGTTAAGAACCGGAAGGTCATCATTGCCCCTATGATGAAGAAGACGTGGGTAAGGGAGATCAAGGAACTTACGGACCCATCTCTGCAACTAGAACACACAGAAGAAAGAGAAGAAGAAGAAGAAGGAACAGAAGACGTAGTGGACGAAGGAGCGGCAGCAATGGGAGAAGGAGCAACAGCAAGTGATGAAGGCGCGACTGCGAGAGAGGAAGAAGTGGTTGTGACTGAGGAAGGAGCGATTGGAAGAGAAGAAACAGCTACCAGAGAGGAAGAAACGGCTACACGGGAAGGAGCACGTCCAAAGGAACTAGGGGTACGCCCAAAGGAATACAGAATGGCATCAAAAGAAAAGAAAGCAACAGTGCAAACGGCTGGTGGTGTATTGTCGCTTCATGATTTATACCCTGACTACACATTCAGTATTGCAAAAGACGCAAAGAAGGAGCCAAAGCATCCCCCTCAATTGGAGGGGGAATTATCCCTACCCCTCCAGACCCAACCTTCTCTTGGAGGTGTGAATGATTGGAGGAGGAGGCCCTTTTCTCAGCACGTGAAAGATTACTCACTACCTCCACCCGCGGGGTATCGCGAACGACGCAGGAGTCCATCCCCATGGCGTGAATGGTATAGAAGTCCATCTCCACGGCGTGAACGACACAGGAGTCCATCTCCGCGGCGTGAACGGTGTAGGAGTCCATCCCCACAGTATGAATGGCGTAGAAATCCATCTCCGCAGCGTGAACAATATAGAAGCTTATCCCCACGGCATGCCCAGTCTCCACCTCCACATGAGAGATATAGGGAGGGAGTGGGAGCAGTCCCACGTAGGAGTGGAAGAGTAAAGAGAGAGGTGGAAAAGATTCTACATGGGAGAGATGGACAAGAAATAATGCGAGAAAGCGAAATTACACAATCACTGACCACAAGAGAGCTTCGAGATTTACGGAGAGATTATATGCGCTTGCCTGGTGAAGAAGTCCTCACCTGGCTGGTGCGATGCTGGGACAAGGGAGTTGATAGTCATGTAATTGAAGGTGATGAAGCACGACAATTGGGAACCATTGCTCGAGACCCTGTGATAAAGCAAGAAGTGGGGAGGGAGAAAATGGCGTCCAGCCTTTGGCTCCGAATCCTCTACGCGGTGAGAGTGAAATACCCATTTAAGGAGTCCCTGAAGAGTTCTTCAAGAAGGTGGAGGACTGCAGAAGAAGGCATCCAATACCTACGGGAATTGACCATGCTGGAGATCATCTATTCTGATCCAGATTATTATGACATCCAAGTTCCTGAGAGTGTTCCCTGCACGCAACCAATGTGGAAAAAGGTAATTCAAGGTGCCCCTAAACCATATATTTCCTGCTTGATACCCGTATATAATCCAAAGATGGAGGAACCAAGCGTGGACACTATGTGTGCTTGGATAAGAACCATAGAGGAAAATATGGAAGACTCCTTCAATCCCCTCTACCGACGCACCTACGATAGGGAAAGAATGGAGAGAGATTATGAATATTCCAGATATGAGGACGACCTTAGAGACAGAGAGGACAGAAGGTATAGAGATTACCAAGAAAGGCCAATGGGAAGATCACGGCGGGACCGACAAAGACGACCTCGGCCTAGACCTCGATCCTGGTCTCGATCTCGCTCACGGTCCCTGTCATTCACACGTCGAAGGAAAGAGAACTCTAAGCGTTGGTCACGTAACCAACTATGGGCATACCTTCGTAGTAAAGGAGAAAACATGAAGAAGTGGGATGGTGAACCCACTTCTAAGCTTGAAGCTAGAGTGAGGGAGCTGAAGTGAAAGAAGACTGACAAGAAAGTTGTCTATGTAGTAGACGGAGATTTCTTAGAAGAGAAACTGCGATCGCTGAAACACGAGAAGATGGAGGTCCACTTCGACAACAGCAAAAAGTCTAAGAAGTCAAAGTCAAACTCTGACGACGAATGCTCTGATCAAGACCAGTAGAGGGGCCCTGCCTTCTGCCAGGAGAAGGAGAGGGACCAGGAAGATAACCGAGTTTACTGGGCTGTGTGGGTTCGATGGCCTGGCACATCGGATCCTCAGAAATACCAGGCCTTGATAGATACTGGAGCCCAGTGTACTGTAATGCCTTCGGAGTATAAGAGTACCAAGACTGTTACTATTTCTGGAGTGACCGGAAGGTCTCAAGAATTGTCAGTAGTAGAGGCGGACATGAGCTTGACGGGAGACCAATGGGAAAAGCGTCCCATTGTGACGGGGCCAGAAGCCCCTTGCATCCTTGGTATGGACTACCTAAGAAGAGGATACTTCAAGGACCCGAAAGGGTACGGGTGGGCTTTTGGTGTAGTCTCGGTGATTGAAGAGGAGTCCAAGCAATTGTTTGCCCTTCCTGGCCTCTCAGAAGACCCTTTCATTGTAGGATTACTGCGAGTTAAAGATCAAGAAGTGCCAATAGCCACAACAACTGTACACAGACGACAGTATCGGACAAACCGAGATGCTGTGATCCCTATCCACAAAATGATCCGAAAGTTGGAGAGCCAAGGGGTGGTCAGCAGAATCCATTCACCCTTCAACAGCCCCATCTGGCCTGTGCGTAAATCCGATGGAGAGTGGAGACTGACTGTGGACTATCGTGGCTTAAATGAAGTTACGCCACCGTTGAGTGCTGCCGTGCCAGATATGTTGGAGCTCCAATACGAGTTGGAGTCCAAGACAGCAAAGTGGTACGCCACCATCGACATAGCCAACGCGTTTTTCTCCATTCCTTTAGCGGCAGAGTGCAGGTCACAGTTTGCTTTCACCTGGAGGGGCGTTCAATACACCTGGAATCGACTGCCCCAGGGGTGGAAACACAGTCCAACCATCTGCCATGGACTGATCCCGAAACTCGACAACAAGGACCCGCCTCCCAGAGAGGGAAAAGAGGGAAAAAAAAACTAAGCAGCCAAAACTATAGTAAATATATATATATATATATATATATATATTTTACATATGAGACAGATACACAAAAGGAGAATACCACACACCTGGGGGTGGGGGGGAGGAAGGGAGAAAGACAAAAAGGGGCAAGGACCGAGCAAGTCAAACAGCCAACCGAAGGCAAACTAGCAGAAATCTCACCACTTCCCTTCGAACAGGCAGGATGACCAGACTCAGTCCCAGGCTCTCCCCTCATGTGTGGCGGATAACGGCAGTCACTGTAGGCCTCGGCTCCAGATAAGTCCGACTGAAACAGGGACCCACCGTTCTCGAACCTCGCCGGAGAGGAAGAGAACGCGATCCCTCCCGCTGGCTTTATTTATACCTCCAGTTACGTAAAGGAATAGCATGGAATACTTCCGTGATCACTTTTCTAGTTCCTTCCTGGTTATAAGTTGGTCTCCAGGAAGGCCTAGAGGGAAACCACCACATGTCGCAACAGAGCGACGGAAGCTGTAGCAAAGTATTGCCACAGACGCTTTACAAGCGGAGGATAAAGAAGCAGCAGAAGCTTTAAGCAGTGCCTTATGCTCCGGCAGCAGAGGGTGGGCTGATAGTGACTATTACTACCCTTGATTGGAAATTGTTGTCGCAATTGCGTTCTACTGTTAATGAGAGTGGAATCCAGGGTGAGTCTACCCGACAAATGTTAAATTATCTTTGGGGAGGCAACTTGCTTTTACCAGGAGATATTAGAAGCATTATGAAGTTGATTCTTTCCCAACATGAGCAAATGTTACACAATGCACATTGGCAGGCGTATCGTCAGGAATCCGTAGCTGTTCAAAGACAGGTGGCTGACCCTTTGCACGGGGTTACAATAGATGAATTAATGGGCATAGGGCAATACACTAGAACAGAAGTGCAAGCGTTATTGGGACCAGATAAGATCAGGGAATCTATGCGCTTAGCCCGTCTTGCTCTGGATAAGATCAAAGCTCCCGGGGGAGTTCCAAGCAGAGAAGGGATGAACCTTTTGGGTCGTTTATAGACAGAGTTGCTAATGCTATCCAGTCAGCGGGGGTTCCTGAATATATGCATGGAGCCTTGTTAAAACAATGCGCGCTGCAGAACTGCAATTCCACAGCTCGCAACGTTATTGTCATGCTCCCGGGGAATTGGTCAATTGAGGAGCTATTAGAGCGAATGGCACAAATACCCCAGGGCCCCAATGCTATGCTAGTGGAAGCGGTTAAGGAACTGGGTGAGAGTTTAAAGGAGCAAGCTAAGGTTACTAGCTCTCAGGTATTAGCCGCGCTTGCACCCCTACAAACTTCGACCGGAGCCGTGCAACGAAGTTGGTTCCTGTTAATAATTGATCTTAAGGACTGTTTTTTCACTATTGCATTGCATGAGCAAGATCGACAGCATTTTGCATTCACTGTCCCTGCTATAAACAAAGAGGGACCAGCGCAGCGTTTTGAGTGGACAGTGTTGCCTCAGGGGATGAAAAATTCTCCCACACTTTGTCAGCTTTACGTGGATGCTGCATTACAACCAATTAGAAAATCATGGCCCTCTACAGTGATCTACCACTACATGGATGATTTACTGTTTGCTCAGTCTACTAATTTTACAGAAAATCAAAACCAGCAGTTAGTTAACCAGTTGCAGCAACAAGGCTTAGTCATAGCCACTGAGAAAATTCAAGAATCCAGTCCCTGGCATTATTTAGGCTGGCAAATCACAGACTCTGTCATTCGACCTCAAAAGTTATCCATCGATATAGAGATTGCCACCTTGCACGATGCTCAAAGACTCTTAGGAGATTTACAGTGGCTGCATCCAGTAGTAGGAATACCCAATGAATGGTTAGAATCCCTCAGACCGCTATTAAAAGGCACAGACCCTTCAACAGCAGTAACTGTCACCCCAGAACAGCGGAACATCTTACATCAGATCCTTGTCGCACTTGTTTATTTGGCATGCCTTTTAGTTCAGTACACAAGCTGAACTTAGTGTTTACTGGTTGGGTTTCATCGTCATGTGGGAGTGAAACAGTTATTTCTAATGCATCTGCCTGCCTTATAAAGGTTCTCAACACCTCTTTGCCCTGGGATCCCCAAGAGTTAGATTTAATGGGATCACTGTCTGTACATAACACAAGTGATAATGGGACTCAAACATGTTTTATGTTGGGATTATTTCAATCTGGGTTAAATGTTTATCAAAGCCACGATTTGTCCAGCTGGACTAATGTCACTTCACATACCCCAGCGTTTAATTACAAAAATACAGGAGACTATTGTGGTACTAATAATAGTGACAACCAAGGCCTTGGGGCATATGGAGTTGAAGTAAGGCCTTCCTCCCCGGGCATTTGGGTTAACAACACGGCACGCGCTTTTCCACCAGGTGTGTTTCTTATTTGTGGTGACAGAGCTTGGCCTGGCATACCTGTACGTGACTTCGAGGGGCCCTCTTATATAGGGTCACTTACACTGTTGTCCCCGTCTTTTTTACAACTCGTTAATCTGACTTCATCACGCAGGCAAAAGAGGAGCCTAGACCAACTTTCTTCAGACTGTGATGACAAGGTCGAACTATGGGGTAAAACAGTTGCTGCTTTTGGATCCATTATCCCGGGGATAGGCAGGCACAAGCGCTAACATCTGTTCGCAAACTTGCATGCTGGGCAGTGAAACAATCAAATATAACCACCTGAATAATAGCAGAGTTTGCACAAGAAATTAATAGTTTACCTCATGCTGTATTACATGATTAGCAAAATAAAAGCAACTGAGAGCCACCTGTGTCAACAAAAGAAGGGAGTAAAGGCCGAATCAACATTTAAGCAAGAACCAGTAATGAGCTTAGCTTTGCAATATGTATCAGCTAATTATAAAGCATATATTAAACTGTTAGCAGTGATCAATAAATGAAGTTTGTTGATTCTCATATTGAGCGTCTCTCTCTTCCCTCGTCGCGACAGAGACCCAAGCTTTTCTGGGAGCCATAGGCTTCTGGAGGATGCACATCCCAGAATACAGACAGATTGTGAGCCCTCTTTACTTTGTGACCCGTAAAAAGAACAATTTCCAGTGAGGTCCTGAGTAACAACAAGCTTTCAGGCAGATCAAGCAAGAAATTGCACACGCCGTGGCTCTTGGACCAGTCAGAACGGGACCAGATGTAAAGAAGGTACTCTACACTGTAGCTGGAGATAAAGGTCCCTCCTGGAGCCTCTGGCAAAAGGTGCCTGGTGAGACATGAGGGCGACCACTGGGTTTGTGGAGCCGAAGCTACAGAGGTTCTGAGGCCAATTCCACCCCTGTGGAAAAGGAAATCTTAGCGGCGTATGAAGGTATACAAGCAGCTTCAGAGGTAACTGGTACCGAAGCACAGCTCTTCCTGGCAGCCCGATTACCAGTGTTGAGCTGGATGTTCAAAGGGAAGGTGCCCCCTACACATCATGCCACCGATGCCACGTGGAGCAATTGGATTGCTTTGATTACACCACGTGTCCGAATGGGGAACTCGAATCGCCCTGGCATCTTGGAAATCATAACCAATTGGCCTGAAGGTGGGAACTTCAGTCTGGCAGAAGAAGGAGAACCAGTAAGCCGAGCTGTAGAAGCTCCGCCATATGATAAGTTGCCAGATGAAGAGACACGCTATGCCCTTTTCACCGATGGTTCCTGCTGTATTGTAGGGAGGAGTGGGAAGTGGAAAGCAGCTGTTTGGAGTCCCACCCGACGAGTGGCGGAAGCCACTGAAGGTAAAGGCGACTCGAATCAGTTTGCGGAACTCAAAGCAGTCCAATTGGTCCTAAATATCACAAAGAGAGAAGGATGGCCAAGGCTCTACCTGTACACCGATTCATGGATGATAGTCAATGCCCTATGGGGATGGCTAGACCGGTGGAAAGAGATGAATTGGAAGCGTAGAGGAAAACCCATCTGGGTTGCTGATCTGTGGCAAGACATCGCTGCCAGAGTGAAGAAATTGGACGTGAGAGTCCGCCATGTAGATGCCCACGTGCCCAAGAAACGAGCTAATGAGGAACATGCTAATAACATACAGGCAGACCGAGTTGCACAGGTCAAGGTATCACAAGCAGACCTAGACTGGCAGCAGAAGGGAGAATTGTTCCTAGCTCGATGGGCCCATGATGGTTCAGGTCATCAGGGCCCAGATGCCACTCATAGATGGGCACAAGACCAAGGGGTGGATTTAGCCATGGATATCATCTCTCAAGTTGTCCGTGACTCTGAAACCTGTGCTGCTATTAAGTAGGCAAAAAGGTTGAAGCCCCTGTGTTATGGTGGACACTGGGAGAAGTATAAATATGGGGAGGTCTGGCAGATTGACAATATCATGTTGCCACAGACCCGCCAAGGTAAACGCTATGTGCTTACCATGGTGGAAGCAACCACAGGATGGTTGGAAACATATTCGGTACCGCATGCAACAGCCTGAAACACCATTCTAGGTCTCGAGAAGCAGGTCCTGTGGAGACATGGCACTCCAGAGTGGATTGAGTCAGACAACGGGACTCATTTCAAGAACAGCCTAGTAGCCACTTGGGCACAGGAGCATGGTATTGAATGGGTATATCACATTTCATATCATGCACCTGCTGCAGGAAAAGTAGAAAGATGTAATGGACTGTTGAGGACGACCCTAAAGGCACTAGGTGAGGGAACTTACAAAAATTGGGATAAGAACTTAGCCAAGGTCACCTGGCTAGTCAACACTAGAGGTTCTGTCAACCGAACTGGTCCTGTCCAAGCAGAATCCCTCCACACTGTAGATGGAGACAAAGTTCCAGTCATCTATCTTAAAGGTATGTTAGCTAAGGTCGTTTGGATCACTCCTCCCTCAGGCCAAGACAAACCCATTCGTGGGATCGTTTTGGCTCAAGGGCCCGGAAATACCTGGTGAGTTATGAAAAAGGATGGAGAGATCCAATGTGTCCCTCAAGGAAACCTAGCCCTGGGGAAAAACTAATTCTGTGCCCTAAGTTGTGTTTTACAGGAGACCAGACACCAGATGGAAAAGACCCGAACAAAGCTGATACCGGTATCCAAGAATGTCCGATGATGAGACAGCCCTAAACCCCCAAATTTCCCTCAAAATCCTCCCTGAATCCAAAAATTCCCCCCTAAATCCCTGAATTCCTCCCTGAATCCCATATTTCCCCTCCCCAGGGGGAGAGAGGAAATTGGAGACATGTTTGTAACCATTTTCCCCCTGGAGGAGAATTTTGGGTAATCCATCAATTCCCTGTGCTTTGCCAGCAAGGTGGGAGTGGGATTTGGGGGGATTTGGGGGGACATGAGGGATTTGGGGGGACATGAGGGATCTGGGGGGATTTGAGGGACCATGAGGGATTTGGGAGAATTTGGGGGGCATTTGGGGGGGATTTAGGGGAACATGAGGGATTTGGGGGGAATTTGGGGGGGGGAATGAGGGATTTTGGGGGGTTTGGGGGTCTCTGCTGGATTTTAGGGGGTCACAGGAGGGTTTGGGGGGTCCTGGGGGAGTTTTTGGGGGGATTTGAGGAAGTTTGGAACATGTCACAGAACAAAGGGAGCTCCAAGGAATTGTCCCGAAACGCGGGAATGGGACTCAGGGAATTGTTGCAGCTGCTTCTCGACGACTCCACGAGCAGAGGGTCGCGAGCAGAGCTGAATCCTCTTGTGCTGGGCTGCAGAGAACTTCCCAGGAGAAGCTGTGTGGAGGTGGCACAGCCCAGAGCGGGAGAGCTGCAGGCATGGAGTATTCCCTGGTTTTTTTTGCTCCATATCCCAAGGTTGGAGCATGGATCACTGGAGGGAGCAATCCTGAGTCCCGGGAGCAGCTCCAGAGGGAGCTCAAGGAGTCCCGGGAGCAGCTCCAGAGGGAGCTCAAGGAGTCCAGGGAGAACCTCCACAGAGAGCTCAGGGAGCGCGAAAGACGGGAGAGCAACCTGAGCTCCAGAGTATGGTGAGCAAAGCACCAAAACATCCCCCGAAACTGCCCCAAATCCAGCAAATCAGTCCAGCAGTTTAATTACCTGGGTGACCTCATCTCCTCGG
>NW_020885313.1:0-21065 GCF_003945725.1 Corapipo altera
AGGTCACCAATCAAAATGTGTATAGTGTCACCAATAGCATGTCACAGCATGCACAGTGTCTTCAGTGTCACCAATAAGAGTGTATGCAGTGTCTTCTGCATTACCAATTAAAGTATATACAGTGTTTTATGCTTGAGACTTTTGACCAATTGTGTTGTGGCATGATAGTGTACAAAGAGTATAAAAGAAACACTTGAGAGCAATAAACAGCTTCCTGATCACCTTACACCTGGACTATGTCTGATATCTGTGTCGTTTTGGCCGTTTCGACTTTAACAACGACATATGGAGACTTGATTGCAGCGTTGAAGAAAGATTTATCTCCAACTCCGAGAAAGAGTTTGGAGGGATTCCTCTCTGAGAGAGAGGGGTTGTCGTGACTTCCCTCCTAGAGGGGGAAAGAGCAGAGATTTTCTCTCCTAGAGAGAGATTGGACCTGTGGGATGAGGCACAGGGGGAACGGAGCCTGGTGAAGCTTGAGAGCGGGGACAGTTCCTGCGAAAAGGTCCGGACCTGAACTTTTTCTAACCCTCATTAGGTAAGTTAATGGGGGTGTCACCGCAGACAATATTTTAATGACGGGAGAGCACATAATGAAGGAGGAAAGTATAGTTCTATCTACTTGGAAAGTCCTCCTTAACCAAAAGAATGTCAAGGTTGCTGAATTTAATTTACGACGTGTGCTGTTATAGTACTGAAAATAAGGTTTTGAAGCTACTACGTTAAGTTGCATTTCGTGTGTTTGCCTGACACTTGCTCCGTGAGACTTAGAAAGATTTAGAAGCGTACAGGAGGCAACAATCTATGCAATAGTTCATATAAGAACTAAAACTCTGAAACGCAGTTGCCCACAAAGATAAGTAGGTTGCTGATGTAACAAATTGTCCTTGAACTACACCTCCAAGCAAAAAAATGCAGAAAAATTTAATAATTCACTCCTGGAGACAGAAAAGAAGTAAGGACCCCCCCCTCTCCATTGCCACCACTGCAGAAAAAACAGTTTTTCCACCAGATAACTCCTCCGAGAAAACAACTAAGAAAAGAAATTCAAGTCAAGATATATAAGCGAATGGAGAGGGACAGAGATAAATTAGAACAGTGGGGGCTGGGCAGAAAACAAGACAGCAAGGCCCATCCCTGTATAAGCCTTCGAACTTAAAAGTCATCGCCTACCTTCTTTTCTTGCTTCTTCGCAGCCTAAGTTAACTATTTTTTTGTTCATGTACTAATTGGCTGTTTCAGTCTCACAATGTGTGTAAGATAAAACACAGAAAAATATGCAGCAGATCAAGTTTGGTGTCATGGAAGCCTGAAGAAGATGATCTCTGCCGCAGGGGGAACAAAAGAGGGAACAAAAAACTGCCTTCTGATATTTCTTTTAATTCTCGTGTTAACTCTAGTGTCTGTTGAATGTGTTTTTGTGAGCTCACAATATTATTGTTACTCTGTGTGTGTATGTGAAGAAACAAAGTTCTCTGCCAGGAAAAATTCAAAAGCAGGAGTGAAACTCTCCTACTTTGTAAAAATTGCAACTTTGTAACCTTCTGATTGGAGAGAGAAATTGTCTTACAATTTCATAACATAGTCTTACTAACTGTTTTCTGAAGTTGTTCATTTAAAGAACCAAAATTGTTTTAAAAAACATACAGAAATGTAATGGAGAAATAGAGTTTTTAAAGTAACTGCTGACAACTGCCTGTGAAAATTCCAAGGCATGTGGGGGGAGCGATTCTCCAGCAGAGCTGCTAAGCACAACTGCTCTACCTTCCTTCTCCCCCCACCCCGGTTCAAACAGCTCTGTAAACGTTTGTTGCTTCTGTATTTTACAAATAGGTTTTTTGAGATTGTTGAGGAAGTTTTAAGGTAGACTTATTTGGTGGAATACCTAACTCAAAAATATCTTATTTGACAGGGGCAGTTTTTGCCAGAGAAAAAAGGGAAAAATAAATAAACTGTTTCTAGCTGGAAGTTTCCACCTTTGTGAAAAAAGAGATAAAATCTAAAGATATAATACAGGAAATTGCCTAACAATAGGCAGCATTTCAAGTTTAAACTGCATCTCTCCTAGTCTCTTGTGGTAAGCAGCAGAGGTGTGTCCCTGTTATCAGGTGACAAGTTTAAACCAGAACTGTTGCTGCTTTGCCAGGTGTGCATCCTGGATCCCCTGGTATACTCTTATGAGCAAAACCCTAGTTTAAAACAACCTGAGTGAGTTTTACTGTGACTTTATGTAAATTGCTAAAGTTGAAAGCTGCTTTACGAGTGTTAACTTCTTAAATACATCTATGTAAGTTAAACTGTTACACCTATTTTGTTTAAATAAGATGTTTAAAGTTTTCACGCATATCCCAGAAAAATACATAAATATCAGCAAAAATTCAGAATTGGCTGCTTATAAATCCTAGCTGATCATATCGTTTCAGAGGCTGGGTGAGACTGCTTAAGTTGTAAAAGGACGTGACTGTTCTCCAGTTTCATTTTTTACATTCAGAGAGGCAGGAATCTGTCCTATGAATTTGTGAATCCTGTTCAAATCCCAAGCCATGTGTGGCTTGATAGAAGAAAAGTAAAAGATACAAAACTATATTTAATCCAACTATGCAACTAAGACCCTTATCAAAATCAGTAATCCCATCCTCTGAAAGATTTCCATATGCTGGGATTTTGAACAGCCGATTGTTTCTTCATAATGAAAGCTGCTATTTGCTTTTACTGAAGTTACAGTGACCTTCCTGAAATTCAGTGGGTTTTACTTTACAATAGGAGAGAGTTTTTCTGCAGTACAACATGATAAAATGCTGCTCAAAATGATAAAAGTAAAGTAAAAGGAAATACAGAAGTTAGAGACCTAAAATGATGAGTTAAAATTAAATGTGATTGTTCTAACCAATGTTATTTGAGAAGCAGGACTGAAGAATGCTTCAGGAAAAATTCAATGAACCAAGCCATGGAACCTATGTCCAACAGAGAGAATTACACCATGCAGAATCATCATTAAGCCTTCAGTTTCAAAGAAAAATTGCTAAATTACCCACGATACCCACTTAAAAGTGACTGAACTATTAATAACAAATTTGTGAGTTTTTTATTAAAGGTGAAGAACAACTAAAAGAAGCAGATGAACAAGAGCCGAGAGTTAATTATGTCCCATGTGGCAGTAAATCTGCAGTATATGAGAAAACTGTGGTTTAAACATGTTTCAAAATGGTTTTTTGTAGTCTCTTTGCTAACTCATGCTTTCTTCTTCCCAAGACCCCCCACAACAAGTGTTATCCCATGCAGGAATGTCCTGGGAAGATGTCCTAAGGTGCTCTCATTGGACCTTGTTAACCCCTTCCTGTGATTGGTTGTTCCTGTAAGCCCCTTGAGACTTCTAATTGGTTACTCTGTGAGTCCTTCTAACCCTATAAATGTAACCCCCCCAACAATAAACCCTCTCTTGCCTCCTCTCCACGCCGGTGTGCTGTCTCTGTGCCTGCCATGGAACCACGTGGGTGGGAGGAGGGGAGAGCACCTCTCCCCTCCAGGTTCAGGACCTGAAGAAACCCCTGGTGCTGGAGTCCCCCCTCCCATCCACTTAAGCCGTCGGAAATGGTTCTTCAGATGGAAATGGAACTAGAACTGGGCTGCCCCACGCCATGGGGGGAAAGAGATCCAGAATCCCAGACATCAGAGACAACTTGGACTGACTTCTCACAGAAGACACTGAATTTCAAGCTGTATTAGCAGACTGTAATAGTGATTTATCTATTCATTTTTCTAGGTACCGACTATAGGCAGAAATCATGTGTTGCTGCCAATCACACATTACTCACGTAACTCAGACATTGGTTTAACTTCTCCACAATTTAGGAAGTTTTGAAAAACTGTAAGGACAAGTAATGTTGTAATTTGCTGGTTTTCCAGAGTTAAAACAATTCTTGCAGGTTGGAGTGCATGTCATGCTGCAGACATCCAGCATAAATCTCTAAAAGTTAGGACATTGTGCTCAGTGTGAGGGGGCATGAACCTCTTTGACAGAATTATTTGCAATGTACTGCATAAATTCTAATAACTGTTTTATTTTCCTTTAGTGACTACTGCTGTGAAGCTTCTCTTAGTATACCTAATGTAAACGTTCAGAAATTCTTTTTCAGTATTAACACTGTTGAGTAGATGATCCCATGATAACGTATTGTACAGGCTAATTTAATCCATATTTGATACAATATTCCTTCAGTTCAATCAAGATGCGAATTATGAGTAACTAAATTTGAGTGAAATACCATTTGTATTAATTTACAGCTCTTACAGCACGTTGCTAAAAGATGAACAAAAATATAGAATTAGATGATGTGCTAATAGAATAACATAACCCTGAATTTTACACATGAATGGAAATTGCTTTATAGAGCACTTCATTCCATACAATATTTCTAATACCTTTTTTAATTAATGTTAAAAGTGGAAGTAAGGATAATTCTTCTAATGGAAAAATAGATGTTAGTGCCTTAAAGATTAAATTTCAGTAAGCTACAAACATGTCCCACCTATCTCAGGAAAAATAAGACTTTTAAGTACTGACTTTACATAAAACAGAATACATATGACTTGAGCATTGCAATTTCAGAAATTTTCACTAAAATAACTGTCTCTTTTTAACTTTGTGGAGAACGTGATACAATAATATTCAACTACAGACAGAAGCTTTAACTTATACCTTTTGTTTTAACTTACAGGGACCAGCTGTAAGACTAGTAGTGCAGTACTGTTCGTTGTCTGTGTAAAGGGACAAAACGTTACGTTTATACTTAAATTACTGATGTTTAAAAACTCCTGAGATTTTTATTATTCAAACAGTTCTTTAACTCGTTGCAGTTAAATTCAAAGGTTTAAATTGTTGATTTTTTTTCCTTTTTGCCCTTCTATATATCTGCTTACTAAAAGAATAATTAAGAGTAATTAAAAAAATTTAATCCTAATCCAGGTTACTGTAGTCCGGTGATTGTAAACTAAACCTTCTTTCTTTCCTTTTCCCCCTTCCTGACATCACATTTGTGTCTCCCTGTAGCAAACTCGTTGAAGAAGTCTATCAACCAAATAATAAGGGGTTTTTTTGCATAACTAAGTCAACTGTGTAGCCTGAGTATTGAGACTACGTTGTCTCCACAATGAACTGACTTAGACACTTATGCAAATAAGCCCACGAGACAAGTGGAACTAAAAATAAGATCAAGTAGCGTATATAACGCATGATGTGTAATTTCTCTTGATGTTCCTTGATCATCTCCTTTAGAATGCTCTGTACGTACTACTGTTTTCTTAACTTTGACTTAACTGGAAGGTAGTACCCAAAATGAAATAGCATCAATAACAAATAAGGGTTATAACAGTGGAACTTAGGTTGTGAAACAAATTGGGTGCATTTCGGTTGGAAATTGAAGGTGTACGGGCACTACTTTCTTATATTCTTTTAACTCAAATGACATTGTTTTTATTGTACTGCGTAGAAAAATCAAATTACTGCAAGGTACAGATATGCAGAGATTCCTAACTCACTCATAGGACAAATTGTTGTCAAGAAAACATTTTACACATCAAATGAACATTTTAAAATATAAAAAGGGGGAAAAGAGACTATGCAGGAGCATAAACAGATGCTAAATCAGAATAGATCTCATTTAAATTTGTTAGGCCTTATATTCCTTGTATGTGTTCCTTTTCAAGCCAGGTACAGTTGTTAGACGTGACTGCCAAAGATGACAAACTGAGAAGTACACAGCCAATAACTACTTAAAATGTCAACTGTGTAATTAAAATGTAAAAGTATAATAGAAATTCCAGCTATGTGTGAGTGAAGAGTGACTGAGGTGGCCACCAATGAATGACTGAAGAGAGATTGTGTGAGAAAGAGAGACTGTGTAGATATATATGTGTTACAATATCTGTGTGTGCGAACTTAACAATGCTTTTGTATTGGAGTGTTGAGACCTTTAGGGGAATGTATTACACGGATCTCTTGGACTGTAGTGAACCCTTGTTTTGAATAGTGGACGAGTTCTCTGGATTCTGTCTTAGTGAGATGTGGTTGCTGTGTTTCTTTTTAGCTTTGGATCAGGGGTTGCCAATGCCGGTGCCTTGTTTGATCAGCCTGTTGCAAAGGGCCCTGCAACAGACTGTCAAAGCCATCTTTGCGGCTTAAAATAAAAAAAAAGAGGGGGAATTGTCGGGGTTGACAGAGAACCTGTCAGCAGCCTGGCAATTAGTGATGAGGAATTTAAACAGCTTTTAGGAAATATTTACTGTAATGGTGGACGGAACAAACGTAATGCAGCCTAGACCAAAGGTCACCAATCAAAATGTGTATAGTGTCACCAATAGCATGTCACAGCATGCACAGTGTCTTCAGTGTCACCAATAAGAGTGTGTGCAGTGTCTTCTGTACTACCAATTAAAGTATATACAGTGTCTTATGCTTGAGACTTTTGACCAATTGTGTTGTGGCATGATAGTGTACAAAGAGTATAAAAGAAACACTTGAGAGCAATAAACAGCTTCCTGATCACCTTGCACCTGGACTACGTCTGACTCTGATATCTGTGTCGCCTTGGCCGTTCCAACATTATCAGCGACACCAACTCACTGTGAGAGTGTGTGTGTGTGGGGAAGGACTGGGCCTAGACCTGCAGCTACATGGTAAGGTTTGCACATAAGGCCTGCTGAGAGCACACGGCAGAGCCGGAAGGCCTGCAGTCAACATGGCTGAGCCCATGCAAAGCACATGGCATCACTGAAGGCCATGTAGCTGGGCTGTCAGTCAAGGCAGACCTGCCTGGTAGCCTGCCCACACCACATCCCTGGAGCCTGCGATTGGCTACAGCACACCTCACTCTGACCTGGATGGCACTGATCAGATATCCTGCCTGGGAGGGAAAACTAAACTCTATAAATACACGAGACTCCATGTGAACTCTCTCTCTTCTCCTGCTGCCTGCACCATGTGAATCATCAAATCTTGCTGGTAATCACCTTTCCTTTCCTCTCTCTCCTTCTCTCTTTTTTTTTTCTTTACCCTTTTAACCTGTTCTCTTATTTTACTCTTTGCCTTCTCTTGTGGGTAACTTAAAACCAATGAATTGTGTTTTACTAAAGCCGGTATATTGATTCTATGGAATGGGCCTTTGTGCTGAGTGTTTCAGTGAAATATTTTTTCTTGGTTGTATATTACCCCTGTAAAACCTTTTGCCAAAATATCTTATTTTTCTCATTAAATTAAACCAATTTCTCTTAGGGAAGAGTGTATGACTCTCCGCTAATTCGAGGTTATAACTGTGGTTGTTTACTTTGGCTGAACACCAGGTATCTACTGAGCCTGTGCCCAGTTCCTCCAGGGAGAAGGGGAGGGGGAAAAGGGAAAAGAGGGAAGGAAAAAAAACTAGTCCGGGGCTGCTAAGAAAGATTATTTATATTTACACAAAGATAGAAAACCACTTTAAGCAATATGCATACAATAAAGAACTAAAGATACTTCCCACACAACCGATGCTTTTTTTCCCCAAAGGAACTCCCTGAACCACCTTGCTCAGTACCTGGAAGAGAGAGCGCTCATCCTTCCCATCTGTTTATATATCTGGGCTGATGTAACATGGTATGGAATATCTTATTGGCAGAATACACATCAGATGACCTATCCTATTTCCGTTTTTCCTTCTCAGAGAGAAATACAAAACCACTACAATCTCCACCCCTTATTCCATACCATTTTACGTCACACTCATATCCTATATTCGTCTATATCTCGCACTTATATAAGTTTTGTCTTCTATGGTTGTCCCATCATTGATCACCAGCGTCAGCTTAGTTCGGGTCTTCTTCATTTAGTGACTTTTCCTGCAACATACAACTCAGAATACAAATTAGTTTTTGCCCAAGGTTAAATCTCCTTGAGGCACACACTGGGTTTCCGCATCTTCTCTCATTATCCAGCAAGTTTATCCGGGTCCTGGAGCAAAGACAATCCCACAAATGCCTTTGCTCAAGGGAGGGTTAACCCTAACTGCTTTACCTAACATACCTCTCAGAGTCCATCCACGGTGTGAAGGGACTCTGATTGGGCAGGGCCAGCTCAATTGACAGAACCTCTAATGTTGACTAACCGAGTAACCTTTGCTAGGTGCTGATCCCAATTTTTGAAAGTCCCTCCACCCAATGCCTCCAAAGTAGTTTTCAGCAATCCATTGCATCGCTCAACTTTTCCAGCAGCTGGTGCATGATACGGGATATGATATACCCATTCAATGCCACGTTCCCTGGCCCAAGTAGTAACTAAACTGTTTTTGAAATGAGTCCCATTGTCTGACTCAATGCGCTCTGGGGTGCCATGTTGCCACAGTACTTGCTTTTCAAGACCCAGAATGGCATTTCGGGCAGTTGCATGAGGCACCGTATAAGTCTCTAACCTTCCAGTGGTTGCTTCCACCATGGTGAGCACATAGCGCTTACCTTGGTGGGTCTGTGGCAGTGTGATATAGTCAATATGCCAAGTCTCCCCATATCTATACTTATCCTAATGTCCACCATACCATAGGGACTTCACTCTCTTTGCTTGTTTAGTGGCAACGCATGTCTCACAATCATGGATGACCTGGGAAATAGTGTCCATGGTTAGATCCACCCCTTGGTCTCGTACCCATCTATAGGTGGCATCTCTGCCCTGATGGTCGGAAGCATCATGGGCCCATTGAACTAGGAACAACTCTCCCTTTATGCTGCCAGTCTAGACCTGTGGGGGGAGATGGCAGGCCCATGGAACCCCTGGGCCCCCTGGAAGCAGAAGAGTTGGAGGCATTGAGGGGAGTAAGACCGTTCCCCTGAGAAAGGTGGAGGCGGCTGCCTATTCCCATGGAAGAGACCCTGAGAGTTGGACAGCACAATGTGGGGGGAAGTTACAACCCCACAACTGAAGTCTGAGGACTTTGGAGTATTGTGGAGTGTTAGGTCGTTTTTCATGGGAACAGTGAAGCCAACCAGATAATCCCCATGGACACAGCCTTGAGCTGTGTGCAGGTGCACATTCCTTAGTATTTGTGTAGAAAGATGTTTGTGTTATGTGTGAGAAAGTAGAGGTAGAAAAACCTAATAAAAGGTTGCCTGCTGCTCTGAGCAGGCAGACATCCCTTTGTCTCATCATCCTCGTGTGTGTTGTGTGTCTTCTTCCCCCCTTGGACCGGGACCCCTTCGACAGATACCCAGCGACAGTTGGTGCCCCGTGTGGACCAGACGAACAGAAAAAAGACTGTCGACTATTGCCTGGGTCATAGGGGTATCGCGGCCGGAGGCAGGTGAGCTGCAGGGCGAGGTGCAGCGGGGTCTTGGTACTCAGGAGCTGTATAGCAGCGGGGTGCGCTGCAGGACCCGGGTCCGATTTTCTCTACACCTGCATACGAGTGTTTCTGCCGCACTTGGAAGGCACAAGTTGCCTGGGAGGCCTGGGTGCATTTGGCACTTGTCAGGCGCAGGTGGGCTCCTGAGCATTCTTCTAAGTCACCATGGGGCAGACCATGAGTGCAAACGAAAGGCGTGCGTTTACAGCGGCCGCGGCCCTGGGTGCCAGCAGACTGGTAACAGCTGCGGTTCCAGGTGCTGGCTCTGGCCAGCGCGGCCCCGGACCCGGCTCTGAGCGGTACAACCACACATGTACCGGTGGCGGCCGTTCGGACCCGGGCCGCGGCGCGGCAGACGGCGGGGGGGGGTCTGTTTTCCCCCGCGCTGCCGACAGCCATAGTCCCGAGCGGTGTTACGGAGGGGTAGCGGGCTGGCAGCGGCGGCCGCGGTGTCAGGCGGTGCAGTGGGGGGGCTGTCTGTGTTCTCCCCTGTTCTATAGTTCCCCCCCCCTCCCACCTCCTCCCCGGAACGTGTCCATTTGCAGCTGTTCCTTCCCTCCTATGGTTCTTTCTCAGCAGACCATGTAGATAACTTGCGACATAAGGAGAGCAAAGGCAATTTGACTTTTCTTTCTGATTTTTTCTCCGAATGAACTCTATGCCCCCTCCTCCCCCTCCCTCCCTCCCTCTCCCCCGTCCTCCGACAAGTGCTAGTGAAAGCTCCCTTAACGAAGCAATACTTGCTTCCAGGGGGGCCGAGTGCTCAAGAGAAACAGCAGACGCAGGGGGGCAGGGGGCGGGAGGAGGTGAAGAAGGGAAAACTAAATGCAGAAGTGGTTCTGTTATGACAAATAGAGTGTCCTTGCTCTATGAGAAAGGTTGAAAAGTTTCAAGGTAACATCCTGTCCGTTCCCGTCATCTTTGTCTTTTGCATGGAGAGTTGTACAAGATTTACAAGTTAATATTAGCAAATATGCCATAAATGCCCTTTAAGTTGTGAGACTGATGAGAACTACACAGCCAATAACAACTTATGATGTGTGTGTGAATGATGAATGACTGAGGTGGCCACCTGAATGCATGAGTGGAAAAAGATTGTGTGAAAGAGAGAAGCTACATGAATGTGTAACTGTGTAAACTTACAAATACTTTCTGCTGGTGTCAAGATTTTACAGGGATGTGTAACATGATTCTGTTGAACCATAGTGACTCCTTATTCTGAATGGTATATGAATTCTTCAGGTTCCCATCATGAGTAATTCCACTCTTATGAAAACTGGTAAGGTTTTAGATATTTCAAGACTAACCCTGTCTGGCTAGGCATATGATCTGGACTGAAGTTAAATAAGAGGTTCTTACACAAATTTGGTGTTCTATTTCAACCTTGTTTCAAAGGTTATAGTGGTTAAATCTCAGGTGGAGACTTTCCCCTGGTGCTGTTCCTTTTTCATGTGTCATACTGTCCATGGGCTGTAGCCGGACCCTTGGGGGAATGTATTACATGGATCTCTTGGACTGTAGTGAACCCTTGTTTTGAATAGTGGATGAGCTCTCTGGATTCTTTCTTGGTGAGATGTTGTTGCTGTGTTTCTTTTTAGCTTTGGATCAGGGGTTGCCAATGCTGATGCCTTGCTTGATCAACCTGTTGCAAAAGGCCCTGCAACACTGTCAAAGCCATCTTTGCGGCATAAAATAAAAAAAGAGGGGGAATTATCGGGGTTGACAGAGAACCTGTCAGCAGCCTGGCAATTAGTGACGAGGAATTTAAACAACTTTTAGGAAATATTTACTTAATGCCGGACGGAACAAACGTAATGCAACCCAGACCAAAGGTCACCAATCAAAATGTGTATAGTGTCACCAATAGCATGTCACAGTGTCTTCAGTGTCACCAATAAGAGTGTATGCAGTGTCTTCTGTATTACCAATTAAAGTATATACAGTGTTTTATGCTTGAGACTTTTGACCAATTGTGTTGTGGCATGATAGTGTACAAAGAGTATAAAAGAAACACTTGAGAGCAATAAACAGCTTCCTGATCACCTTACACCTGGACTACGTCTTATATCTGTGTCGTTTTGACCTTTCCGACTTTAACAATGACAGGAAGCCACATCAGGATGTCTAGAGCAAAAGAGAGATTTAAGAAAGGTTATGAGCAGACACAGAGAGATGAAATTTTCATACTTACTGAAACTGTGAGAAGGGGACAAACACCTGGGTTCTGCTTAAGAGACTATGGTTATGAAGCAATTCAGGGGACAATTTACCCTTAAGAACTTTAAAACTGAATTCTTACAAGAAAAGAGTCTACAAAATTGAGAAGATCACTGCTGCAAAAGGGAAAAGAACAAAGAAACAGATGTTGATGAAGTGGTATGGTTGGTCCCAGAAATGTAACAGTTGGACTGAAGCCTCCCAAGTCCAGGACATTTGGTGAATGGCAGAGGAGCAGAGGGAAAAGAAGTATGGTAGACAGGGATTCCTACATGATGCTACCCAGCAATGCCAGGGTCACAATCTTCCCACAGGACATCAGCTCAAACTTTACTGCTCAGCTGGTGAGGTCCCTGGAGCTCTTGGAGAAGTGGGAGATGAGGTTGGCAGAAATACAATAGAAGGTTAACCCTTCAATGGAACCAAGCATATAACCACAGCCAGAACTGCAATTGACCAGAATCCAGGATAAACTCCCCCCCACTTGCACAGGACATTGGTTTAGAACAATGAGGATTAACATCTGTTGGAGCGGGTCCAGAGGAGGACCACAAAAATTATCAGAGGGATGGAACATGTCTCCTATGAGGAAAGGCTGAGAGAGTTGGGGTTGTTCAGCCTGGAGAGGAGAAGGCTCTGCATGAGACCTTATTGCAGCTTTTCAGAACTTAAAAGGGGCTTATAAGAAAGATGTGGACAAACCTTTTAGCAAACCCTGCAGTGACAGGACAAGGGATAATGGTTTTAAACTAAAAGAGGGTAGATTTAGACTAGATATAAGGAAAAATTTTTTTGAGAGTGGTGAAGAAACACTGGCAACAGGTTGCCCAGAGAGGTGGTAGATGCCCCATCCCTGCAAACATTCAAGGTCATGTCTGAGCAACTAGATCTAGTTGATGATGTTCCTTCTAATAGCAGGGGGAGGTGGACTAGATGACCTTTAAAGGTCCTTTCCAACCCAAACTATTCTATGATTCTATGAACACACCACTGACCATATGTCTGTACCACCTGCAGGGGACAAGCATGTACTGATCTCACATGGGACCAGTACATACCAATTATGCAAGCAATAGTAACTGATGAGTCCATCCCTAATATAAGTAATTTGATTGTTCTACACAACTGTATTGTAACATATATAAACTCTGCTTTCCTCTGTATCGGGATCCCCCATGCATTAGACTGAGGCATCGCTATGTGCATAACTAAAATATAAAAGAATAAATTCCCTTGGTAATTCTGTGCTAAGCATCCTTGCCTCTCTCCTCAGCCGATAAAGAACTGACTTTTGCAAACCTATGAACCATCCATTAACCTGCAGAATAAAGCTTCATCTGTTGACTCTCCAGTAGTGGGCCTGGTCTATGATCCCATCATATGGAAAGTAAAGCTCGGAACAGATAAAGTCTTACACTTTTTCTTAGAACTGTGAATCCAGTACATCTTTTGGGAGGCTTCTCCGAGTGTTGCTGCTAAGAAATTTCCCTTTGTGGTGGACATGTTGTCAAGTGAAAAGGGGAGATTTCCTTGACCCTTAGTGATTTATTTGTCTGTCAGTGTCCCAGGAAAGCTGAGACCCTTGTGCCCAACCAGTCTGTCGGCATCTGTAATGGAGACCCTTCACTGAACAATTCCACTGGATCATAGGGGGATTTGACTGCCCTTTTCAGGGGGGGCTTAGCCAACAGCGTAAGGAAGACCCCTCCATCAGGTCTTCCCACTTTATTTGAATGTGTTATCTGCTGCTGGCAACTGCTAGCACCTGTAAAAGACTCACTCTAACAGTTTATGGAATAACACTCTTTATTAATAAAAATTGTGACAGGTTAATAAGGTTCGAAGATTGCCAGTGATAGTATCTGATTGCAAAAATGTATTTAAAGCAATCTCCTATACTATAAAGCAAGTTGTAATCCTAATAGCAATATTTGGCATCCGTAGAGTATGGTTCTTACCCAATAGGTGTCCCTATTTGAAGACAGGTTCAGCCCGTCCACTGATCCCAGCAGTTTTGGTGTAGTCTTCCCCAATTTCTTCTGCATTCTCAACTTACTTTTATACTATTTCTTTATGTTTAGGTGGAGCTTGAGGGACTTTAGTCATAAATAGCTTTGTTTCTGATTGGTGTAAAATTCTCTTGCTTTGCTTTTAAAGATAAAGTCAAAAGAATATAGGGTTCGCACGGAGTGGAGAGTGGTTGTACATTGGAAGCGGGCAACTTTGGGATGGAGGTGTGCATTAATATTACAATTAACCTTTAATGAACCAAGTTCATCCCAGGAAAGAGATTTCATTATAGTTTGTGGTGGTTTGAGACCACCATAAAAATCCAAAATCCAATTTCCAGGCTTCCCCCACCCCTTCCCACAATTTTTATCTATACACTGAAGACAAACTTTCAGTCAAGAGGCTTCTATAGGGGAAAAGGGGAAGTATATGCATTTATTTTACACAAATAAATATACTGTACAAGCTAAAAGCAACTATATATATAATATTACACACTTCTATCAGTCCCTTTAAGTTTCTCCCTCAATTCAGTCCAGGAAAAGCCCTTCAGGTTGATAGGTAAACAGTCTTTCTCTCATGGGAGTGTTCAGGGTATCTGACTCACTCCCCCCCCCCAACCTCCAGTTGTTTACTGAAGTCTCTTCTTCCTTACGAAGTCCAAGAAAATAGTTGGAGTTCATGCTCCCTTGGTTCCGTGTCAGTCTCTGCTGTGTCATTCTCTCTCTCTCTCATACCTCTCTCCCTCGGTTCTGTGCTGCTGTAGTTCAGTTCAGCTTATCACATATATGCATCTTGGAATTTTCATTCCTCCTCCAAGTTTTCTACTGTCCTTCATTTAAATCACTGCAAGGACATCCTCCGGGCCTCTCTGGTTGTCTCCAATTTCACCTGGGGTTATCTCCCTGGCACCAGGTTGCGTTCAGCCCATCCACTTTGGCTCAGCTCCAATGCTGAGCCTCCCCTCCACTTTACAGTGAGAGGGAAAAGAAGTCCCCCTCCGCAGCCTAGCTGGAAAGGGGGGGTGAAGAGGGCCTTGTCTCCTCTCTCTCGCTTACCTTCAGGTGCTGTGAGTCTCTTCCCTCACAACACACACTCACTCCAATGCTGCCTCCAACCCTGGCTTAGGCCAGAGTTGTAGGCTGCAGGGCCCCCCCTCCCCAGAGGGGAAAAAAAGGGGGCCCTGCCACCCCTGGGCCTTCTCACACCCACACAACAGCAGACACAGCAGCAGCCAGACAGACTGTCAGATTGCCAACAACTTCCGGCGGTTGTGTATATATGATTTTTCACAAGAGCGAACAAAACGAGCAGTGATTGGTCCTCCAGGGAAGACTGCCCTGGAATCCAATCACCTCCCCTATAGGCCCCCTGGCTCCCCGGGGGGGCAATTTTCAAACCATGACATAGTTGTTGGCTCAGCAGCAAGACATCTTCATCTATCTCCCTTGGTTGACAGGTGCTATGCAGTCTTATTCACTACAAAGTACCACTAAGTTCCTCTCCTTGTGAGGATTTCTACAGAAAGAGGCTGCAGTATCTCCACTCTGTTCCACCCTCTATTCCATCCCCCATAACAGGTGCTTATTGTTGTATGGGCAGTCATTGTGGAACATGTCAACTGCATTCCATCCAGGGAGCAGCAGTTGCGTTTTACCCTGTAATTCTTAGTCTCCTCTAATTTTTACCCCCAGCCATCTTCCCACACATGTGACATTTCAAAGATTCATTTCAAAGAGATTTCAAAGACAAGAAGCACTTCTATAAGTACATAGGTGACAAAACGAAGACTAGGGAAAATGTGGTTCAATGAGATGGGGGACCTGGTTGCACAGGAGATGGAAAAGGCCATGGAATGCCTTCTATGCCTTGGTCTTTGCTAGCAAGATCGGTTTGGAGTAATCCCAGAGATTGGGGGGAAAGGCTGGAGCAAGAAAGATCTACCCTTGGTGAAGGAGAGTCAGGTGCAGGAATACTTAAACAATCTGAACATACATAAGTGCATGGGCCCTGATGGGATGCACCCACAAGTGCTGAGGGAGCTGGTAGATGTCATTTCATGGCCACTCTTGATAATATTTGATCAGTCATGACAACTGAGAAAAGTTCCCAAGGTCTTCTATGATCATGGATCTACCTTTGAGAAACCAGATCTGTTGGAGGCTGATGGGATTCACCTGACCAAGTGGGGCAAGAGCATCTTCACCAGCAAGCTGGTCAGATTTATAAAGAGAACTAGATTTCCCTTAGGGGAAGGGGGTGCAGTTTTGAACAACATAGAAGAGTCAGGGGCTGCTGATGTATAAGGAACCAACAAGGAAACACCTGTGAAATGCCTCAAAGGAATTGGGGTTTGTTCCTCCAAAAAGGAGACAAGGTTGATAGCCCATCTGAAGTGTCTCTATACCAATGCATGCAGCATGGGTAACAAGCGGGAGGAGTTGGAAGCCACCGTGCAGCTAGAAAATCATGCTCTAATGGCTACTTGGTGGGACAAAATATATGACTGGAATGCTGCAATCTATGGCTATAAACAGTTCAGAAGTAACAGGAAAGGAAGGAGGGGTGGGGGAGTTGCCATCTATGTAAAAAAATGGATTGACTGTACAGAGCTGTCTTTGAAAAACAGCGGTGAACAGATTAGGAGATTATGGGTGAAAATCTAGGGGACAAGTCAATAAAGAAAACCTCTTGGCTGGTGTTTACTACATGCTGTCTGACTAAGAGGAGCCAGTTGATGAAGCATTCCTACTACAGGAAGCATCATGTACCAAGGCTGTGATCCAGCTAGGGGACTTCAATCACCCTTACATCTGCTGGAAAAGTGGCACAGTAAGCTGTAAGCAGTCCAGGAGACTCTTCGAGTGTGCCAATGATAACTTCTTAATTCAGGTAACAGACAGTCTAACCATAAAAGAAGCATTATTAGACATTTTTCTTAGCGTGCAAGAGCTCTAAGGGGCAGTTCTGGGCCTCACAACTTAAGAAGGATGTGAAGATCCTTGAATGTGTCCAGAGCAGGGCAACAAAGCCGGTGAAAGGGCTGGAAAGCATGTCCTGTGAGGAGCAACTGAGGACTCTGGGTTTGTCTAGTTTGGAGAAAAGGAGTCTGAATGGTGACCTCATGGTTCTCTGCAGCTTCCTGAGGAGGGGAAGTAGAGAGGAAGGTGCTGATATCTTCTCCCTTGTATCCAATTACAGGACATGTGGGAATGGTTCAAAGCTGCACCAGGGGAGGTTCAGACTTGACATTAGGAAGCATTTCTTTGGGTGACCAAACACTGGAAAGGGCTTCCTAGAGAGACGGTCAATGCCTCAAGCCTGTCAGTGTTTAAGAGGCATTTGGACAATAAAATGCTTTAACTTTTACCAAGCCCTGAAGTGGTCAGGCAATTGGACTAGATGATCATTGTAGGTACCTTCCAACTTTTCTTCTATTCTGTTTTATCATTGGAAGGACTCATCCTGGAAGACATGTCGAAGCATATGGAAGACAGGCAGATGATTAGAGACAGCCAACATGGATTCACCAAGTGCTTGACTAACCTGGTGGCCTTCTGTGATGGACTGACTGCATCAGTGGACAAAGGAAGAGCTACAGATGTCATCTACCTGGACTTATGTAAGGCCTTTGATATGGTCCCACACAACATTCTTCCTGCTAAATTGGAGAGATATGGGTTATGGGTTTGATGGATGGTTGTTCCGATGGATAATGGATGGGATAGAGTTAATTTTCTTCTTTGTAGCTGATACAGTGCTGTGTTTTGAATCAAGGACTTTTCAGTTTCCCATGCTCTGCCATTGAGCAGGTACACAAGAAGCTGGGAAGGAGCATAGCTGGGACAGCTGACCCAAACTGACCAAAAGGATATTCTATACAATAGAACATCATGCTCATGCTCAGTAGATAAACGGGGAAGTTGGCTGGGAGCTGCTGATTGCAGTTCGGGAACTGACTAGGCATTGGTCAGTGGTGGTGAACAATTGTATTGTGCAGCACTTGTTTCTCTTGGGTATTATTTCTCTCTCTCTCCCCTTTTCTTTATTATTATTATTACTGCTAGTATTGTCATTAGCATTAGTAATGTTATTATATTTTACTTATTTTCAATTAGTAAACTGTTCTTATCTTAAACCATGAGGTAAAACGAGAAGATGCAAAAAAGGAGCTTGAGAGTCAAAGACACATCCTCATGGAGGTACAGTCAATGCTCTAACTTTATTCCAAAAATACATACATTATCAAGGGTCCTACAGGGTTCACACGCTCTATTCTGACTTTCTATTGGTTGCATTCACTTTCATGCACTATATCTATAACTTTATTGACTCTACTAGCCAAGGCACATTTCCAGGTGTTATGGGTTATAAGTTTGAGAGAGGAATTTTCCCTTCCCCTGCTTTCCCTGTAAGAGAAAACAGAGGTTGAAGGGGGGAGAGAATTGATTAGCCTTACAAAGGAACTGGCTGAAGGGGGAAGAGAATTGATTAGCCTTACAAAGGAACTGGTTGATCTGTTTTTATGGACGATTAACGGTGGTGAGTGACCGGGCCAGGGGAGCGGGCCGGGGGGCTGGGGCGGGGTACTGGTTTGAGTGGGAGGCAAGGGGGAAGCAACGTTGTTGACCCCCTGGGTGCACACAGGCATTTCTAGGGAGGGGGACCAGGGGACTGGTTTTGCTTTTTTGGCTGCCTATCCTGGTCAGCTGAATTTCTCATCCTGCTGGCTTCAACCTGCCCGGATGCCCCGCTTCCCGGGAGCTACTGTGCCTCAACGGAGAGTTCGCTTGCCCGCGGGAGAGGAGGGGGAGGAGTTTCTCTGCTGAGACACCATCATCTGAGACTGCAGTGAGTCCCCGCCACTTGGGACAGCGGTGAGTTCCCGTGGGAGTGTACTGCCTGCTTTCTTTTTCGCCCCTACAGAGGCGAGGACCCCCCCCCCATCTCCTCCTCGGCTTCCCCACACGGTCCGGGACCGCTCCCTCCAGCCCCTCTTCCCGCGGGGTGACTGCCGGAGCCCACAGTGCCCCCTGCCGACCACGACCAGGTACTGCAGGTCCTGCACCTTCCAGCGATCCCACAGCGCCACCTGCCGACCACGACCAGGTACTGCAGGTCCTGCACCCTCCAGCGATCTCACAGCGCCCCCTGCAGGCCACAATTGGGACTGTGCTAAGGGACAGGGGAGCATTCATTTAGACTTCTTGTTGTTATTGTTGTTTCTTGTTACTGTTTTTGCCAACATACATATATCTTTTAATAAAGGGTAGTTATTTCTTCTGTTTTTTCCACATTTTCCTTGAGTAAAGCCCCTTAATTTGACATTACAATTGCAGAGAGAGAGGAGCCTGGTCTATCTCATAACTCACCCTCTTTAGCAAACAGTCCAGTCTCATTCAAACTGCAACACCAGACCACCCCATCTTCTGGTTTCTCACACTCTGGATAACATCCTGAAGCAGTATATGTCCTGCATCATCTAAGATTCTTTCAACAATGAGGTTTAGCTTTCTTCCTCCATTCTCCTCCCCACAGGAGAGTGGGAGGGGAGCGAATGAGTGGTTGCGTGGTATTTAGTTGCTGGCTGGGATTAAATCACAACAATACATTACATTTTTTTTTTTGTTTTGTTTCTCTGATTTTTTTTTCTCCCTTTATGTGTCTACATATGTAAGACATTTTTCAGGTCTACCAAAATTAATATACATGACAACACACATTCTTTGTGAAGCATTTACAGTTTGATAGTTCATTCTGTTCCACTTAATTCTCACATTACTTTCCAGTCATGCTTGTAAAGCATTTTCTAGCAGCTCTCATGAGCAGAGTTTTCATAGCTTAACATCTTATTCACTACTGAGATATATACTTGGTCACTCCTGTATAAATATTAGAAATTTAAGGTAAACCATAAAAGAAAATAACAGTAATCTCCTGTGAAATTCAGGTCCTAACCTTTTCACATACTTTAAATTAACTCAGTCCCTTTTGTCCTGAAGACAATATCAGTATCTGAAGAGTTGCTATGCTCTAGCTCTTGGTCTGTGCAGTGTGTGTTTGTTTTGAATCAGTAATGACTTAGGAATTTAATACAGTTAATTGACCTCCCAGGATTATTTTTCTTTCCCTGTCCAAGCAAAGAATTCTGGCTTATATCCTCGTCACTGTAAGTATTTGTAAAAACATTTTTTAATGCTTAAGTTGCACTTTGGAAGGATCCATGATATTAATATTTGTAGTGGGATACTCTCAGTAATATATCTTGAAGAATTTAGTGGAAACTAATATAACTATCTAGATGTGTGTCCAGTTCTGGGCTCCTCAGTACAAGAAAGACAAGGAGTTACTGAAGAGGGTTCAGTGGAGGCGACAAAGATCATGAGGGGTCTGGAGCATCTCATGAGGAGAGACTGTGGGAGCTGGGCCTGTTTAGTCTAGAGAAGACTGAGAGGGGATCTCATTAATGCCTATAAATATCTCAAAGGTGGGTGCAAGAGGATGGTGCCAGACTCTTTTCAGTGGTGACCAGCAACAGGACAAGGAGTAATGGCCATAAACTAAAACACAAGAAGTTTCACCTCAACATGAGGAAGAACTTCTTTATGTTGTGGGGGGCAGAGTACTGGAACAGGCTGCCCAGGAAGGTCATAGAGTCTGCCTCTCTGGAGACATTCAAAACCCACTTGGACACATTCCTGTGTCACCTGCCTTGGCAGGGTGGTTGGACTAAATGATCTCCAGAGGTCCTTTCCAACCCTAACAATTCTGTAATTCTGTGACTTGTATCAGGTGAACTGCTTGCTCATCTTGTAAATGAGCACTAGATGATGATAATGCAGAAAAAGCAAGACTATCCATTGGAGGAAAAAACAATGCATGCAAAAGTACACTCCAACAAGAAGCCACCATCCAATACTAGTAGTCTATCTAGAGTTGTATTTTACTGTGTTTTCTGGTTGTGAGTTGAGAAATTATCATTCTTGTGTTTTGCCCTCAGATGAGTAAGATCTAATTATGCATTTCTTGGTTTTATGAAAGTATAACTTGGAAAACAAACATATTTCTGCTTCACGTTCAATTCAAAACCAAATTGTAACAGGGAAGGGTGGAAAAACCAGAAGGAAAAACAGGTTCGAGGGATTCTGGTACGTGAATAAACCAAACACCGTTGCTAGTTGGCAAAAAATAGCTATTTATTAGGGAAAAGGTGGCCAACAGAAAAAAAAGGGAAAAAACGGGTGCCCGAGGGAAAAGAATTAGGTCGGAGGACAAAGTGCACAAAAGACCCTAGGAAGGAGGCTCGACACCCCATACTCACCCAGGTGTCACCTATAAGATAATCTTACCCATCCTAACCAGTAATGAAGTCTCTCTACGGCAGCTGCGTGTTCCGGAGGGGTGGCAGGTTCCCACGTGCAGCAGGCGTCCCCGCTAAAAGCATCTTGATCCATCGTGAAGAGCCAACAACCCCCC
>NW_020885314.1:0-8194 GCF_003945725.1 Corapipo altera
AGGGGCTGTGAGCTCAGGGTGTGATCTGCCCTATAGCAGAGCCCATAGGGGCTGTTATCCCAGCTGTGTCCCGCCCCTATAGCAGATCCTACAGGGGCTGTTATCCCACAGATAACAGACCCTACAGGGGCTGGGCCTGGCAGGAATCTCCTTTTGGGGCCACCGTGCCCTGTAGAGACTCTACAGGTGCCACCTTGTCCCCGTCCTTGCCCCTATAGCTGCTCCCATAGGGGTCTTCTCGCCCTATAGGGACCCCCCAGGTGAGCTCCCCCTGTTCCACAGGGGTCTGTCGGACCCTACAGCCCCTGCAGGACCCGCCGTTACCTGTCCCTTCCAGGCACTGTCATTCCATACCGGGACCCGCCTTTCCCTGTGGGAATTGTCCCTGCGGGTGCTCCCGGTTTTGGGGAGGGGCCTCACCCGGGTCCCCTACACCTCCCTCTATAGGGAGCTGCTTCTCCTCGGATACGGATCCCAGGAGGAGAGAGAAGAGCCTTTGGGACCTGGCAGGAGCCCTCCTGGAATTCTGGGACCCCCTGGAATTCCAGTCCAAACCCCCCCCCCCGCCCCGAGAGCCTCAGCTTTGCTGTGTGGAGCTGCCCTACTTTGCCGGGCTCCCGGGGCCGTATTTTTAGCAGCTCCTTTAAATAAGATGGAAAAATCCAGGGCTTTGGGTGCCGTCCTGATCCATCGGGATCCTTTGGGTGCCCGCATCCCACCCCCTCAGGAGCCGCTCGCGTGTCCCCGTCCTCGTCCTTCGCCACCGCCTTTTGTTCGGGAGGGTGTTTGTGGTTTGCTCTCCCCTCCCACCGCCCCGACCGGTCGAACTGGTTTTTTTGGGGAGCTGCGTTTCCATCTCGGGCTGATCAAGGGGTTTTCCAGCGCAGCCCCTCGCCCGCCGCGGGGTTCCCACAGAAGCTCCTTCCAGCACCTTTTTGGGGTGGGAGCAGCGTCGCCCCGGGGCGGGATTTGGGGTGAAAACAGATCCCCGCAGCCCCGGGGGAGCCGCGGCTGCTCCCCGTTATCCCCCCGGGGCCGTTCCCGGCTCCCGTTCCCGGCTCCCAAAGAAACTCCGGTTTCAAAGGGCTCGGAAAGTGTAAATCGATCGGAGGGAGAACCCGAGACCTGCGCCGGGAGGGGCGGGTTGGTGACGGCTCTGACCCCCCCAAGGACGGGACGAGGCTTTTGTTTTCCCTGTGGGAGCGGCAGGAACGGGATTTTCCAGTCTCCGGGTTGATGATTAACCCCAGGGCTCTGCCCGTGGCCCGGCGGGATGCGGAGGAATTCGGCTCTTATCGGTTCACAGGGAGCCCCGGGGGACATCGCCTGGGGACAACCCCTGTCCCGGCTGGATGTCCCTCTGCCAGCCCCAATCCCAGCTGGATGTCCCTCTGCCAGCCCCAATCCCAGCTGGATGTCCCTCTGCCAACCCTTATCCCATCTGGATATCCCTCTCCCAGCCCCAATCCCAGCTGGATGTCGCTCTTCCATCCCTTATCCCCCATGGATGTCCCTCTCCCAGCCCCAAACCCTGCTGGATGTCCTTCTCCTAACCCTTATCCCATCTGGATGTCCTTCTCTCAGCCCCAATCCCAGCTGGATGTCCTTCTCCCAGCCCCAATCCCAGCTGGATATCCCTTTCCCATCCCTTATCCCCCATGGATGTCCCTCTCCCAGCCCTTATCCTGTGTGGATGCTCTTCTCCCAGCCCCAATCCCAGCTGGATATCCCTCTCCCAGCCCCTGGGGTGGTGCCAGCCCCCCGTTGTCACCCCGTTGTCACCCGGCCCTGGTGTGACGCAGGTGCCCTGGTTTCGGGTTCCTCCTGCCCGGATCACGTGTGTTTATCGGGAATTTCGGGCTCTGGAGGCTGTGGCAGAGCAGGAAGAGCCGGTTGGTGCCGGTGCCGGGCACGGCTGGAGCTGCCTTTGCCCAAAATCCTGGACTTTGAGCCCGTGGGCAAACACAGGGAGCCAGAGGCGCTGGGATGGGGATGGAATTTGGGGGAAATCCTGGTGGAAAACAGCCTGGAGCCAAAACCAGCTGGCCTGGGAGTGGTCTGGGATAATCCAGCAGCTTTTGCTGCCCGACTTTGGCTCAGTTTGGACTGAGGTGGGGCAGAGCTTTGGGAAAACCTCAATGGAAACAACCCAAAAGGTGCCAAAAACCCACTGGTGTGGAAGTGGTTTGGGGTGATGGAAACAGCCCAAGTGGTGCCAGGAGCCCAAACCAGCTGGAAGTGGTTTGGGGTGATGGAAACAGCCCAAATGGTGCCAGGAGCCCAAACCAGCTGGTGTGGAAGTGGTTTGGGGTGATGGAAACAACCTGAGTGGTGCCAGGAGATCAAACCAGCTGGAAGTGGTTTGGGATAATGGAAACAGCCCAAATGGTGCCAGGAGCCCAAACCAACCGGTGTGGAAGTGGTTTGGGATAATCCAGCACCTTTTGCTGCCTGACTTTGGCTCAGTTTGGATCAAGGTGGCTCCGAGATGGGGCAGAGCTTTGGGAAAACCCTTGGTGGAAGCAGCCTGAGCTTTGCCAGGAGCCCAAACCGGCTGGTGTGGAAGTGGTTTGGGATAATCCAGCGGTTTCTGCCGGGTTTGGGGTTTGGCCCCTGGTCCAATTCCCTGCCCCGGGCACGGCTCAGGATCAGCCCGACCCTGCTCCCACCGCCCTTCCCAGCGGCCTCGGGTGGGTGGGGAGGGAGCCGGGGCAGCTCCGGCCTTTTCCAGCGCCCGCCCGCGAATTGCAAAACAACTTTCTGGGTTAACGTCGGCGGCACAAAGGGCTCATTGTGCCGCGCTCCGAGAGCGCCGCTGGCTCCGGGCCATCCCGGCTCTGTGATTCCAGAGGTGCGGGACGGCCTCTCCCACCGCCCCGGGCTGTGCCCGGGACCCCCCATCCCTTTGCCGGCCCATCCCGGGGCAGGATCCCGGCGTTTTGTGGCCCCGGGGACAATCCCCGGCCTATTTTTAGTCTCAATTCCCCGCTGCTTCCACCACTCCTTCCTTGTGGTTTGCGGTGAAATCCCCTCCCGGGGCCGTGTTTCCAGCCCGGCTTTGGGTGTTGCTTTCCCACACAGGAATGTGATCCCGGCTCCAGCCCCTTTATCTGCGAGCTGGAGCCTTTCCAGAAGGAGGGAGGAATTCCTGGGAGATTAACCAGCCGGGCCCAGCTCACCTGCTTCCTCCCGGCTCTCCCCACCACCCCAAAACGCTGCCAGAGCCCCCCAGGAGCTGAGCCGCTCATCCCGAGCCGGGGTGGGAAGGGCAAAGCCTGTCCCTGGTTTCTGAGCTTGGAAAAAAGCAGGATCCTCTTCCCTGTGCCAGCTGCTGGGATCGAGCCCAGTGCCAGCCCCGGCCGCGTCCGAACCCCCGCGGTTTTCCACCACCTGCTTCCCGCCCGTGCCAGGCCGGATGGTGGGGACAGTGCCCCGTCCCTCGGGGGTGCTGGCACGTCCCGGCCGTGGGATGATGCCCTGCCGGCCCTCACCGCCCATCCAAAGGTCTCCCCGAGCCGGGAGCTGCGCCCAGAGCTCGCCGTTCCCACCCAGATCCAGGTGAGGGGCTGAGCCCGGGACTCGTCACCACCGGCTGCACTTTGGACACCGGCGGCCATGGAACATTCTGAATTCGGGGCCAAAGCCGCTTCCCAGGCCTCGGTTTCCAGCTGCAGGTTGGTGCCCAGGCTGCTCCTCCCCCCGGAGGGACGGCTCCTGATGGGATTTAGGGGCTCCTGATGGGATTTAGGGGCTCGGGGGTGGGTGATTTCCAGGCTGGTGTCAGTTCCTGATCTCATTATCCCGACACCGGGCAAGGGATAATGAGCTTAAGAGACAAGGACTCTGCTCCCAACCCCTGTGCTGGCTCCAGGGATCCAGGGATCCTTCACCTGCAGCTCCTGGGGATCCAGGGATCCCTCACCTGCAGCTCCTGGGGATCCAGGGATCCCTCACCTGCAGTTCTTGGGGCTCCAGGGATCCCTCACCTGCAGTTCTTGGGGCTCCAGGGGTCCTTCACCTGCAGCTCCTGGGGCTGGGGGAGGGATTCGGGACCCCCGACGGGCTCAGGGGCGATGCAAGGACACGGGATCCCATCCCCGCGCTGGGATCCCGCTGCTCCATCCGCATCCCTGCTCCATCCCTTCCTCCGAGCTGGATGTGTGTGTGTGTGTGTGTGACTCCCAGCCTGTGGTTTGGGGGCTGCTTTTTGGTTTTTCTCCATGTTCCAGCACCCCCCGGGACACCCTCCGGGATCTGGGGGGGTGCGAGTGGGGCTCGGGGGGGCTCCTGTCACTCCCGGTTTATTTATGGCACAGAAAGAAAGGAGCTGCGGCTGCTCCCGGTGCTCGCGGCGGGGGACGCGCGGTGCCGGAGGGGCGATTTGGGGGCGATTTGGGGCTTTTCCATCACTTATCCCCCCCCTCTCCGGTGCTCATAGGGCAGCCCCCCCCCCCGCGCTTCCTCCGCTCCTGCCGTTCCCTGTCGGGCCGGCATCGCCCCGGGACCGAGGGGGAGGGTTCCATCACGCTGTTCCCAATATGTCACTGCTCATATCTGTCCCCTCCCCACGGGACGAGGGGGCCCGCCGGGCGCTGGGGGTGATGCTGAGGGGGCCCCCGGAGCCGCGGCCAGGGAATGCGGCGGCGTTTCCGCAGAAAAAACCGGGAATGCGGCGGCAGCGGCCGAGCCCGGGCTGCGGAGCCCGCGGGAGCACCGCTTCCCCCCGCATCCCACCGCATCCTCCCTCATCCCCCCTGCATCCCCCCGCATCCCCCCGCTTCCCCCCACCAAGGGCAGGACATGCAGGGGAAGTGAAGGCTCCGCCGAGGATGCTGCGGGTGCGGCGCGGGGGTTTCTCCGTCCCCGGCGTCCCCCCCGCGAGCGGCCGAAGCGCTGCCGGTGCTGGCACAGCAAATCCTCGTCCCCGTCCTGTGTCCTGGGGACGCCGCAGCGCTGGCACCGCGTGTCCTCTGGCTCCCGTCCCGCCGGGAAAGCGCCGCCGGACCCTCCTCTGATCCGGGGATACTCACCCCCCACACCCCCTCTCTCTCTGCGTCCCCCCAGCACCGCCGAGCCCGCGGCGATGGAGCGGCCGGTGGGGATGGAGAAGCAGAGCCCCGTGGATTACGGCGTCCAGATCCGCTTCATCAACGACCTCCAGGAGCCCCGCAGACCCCCGAAGCCGCGGGGCAAGCCCGGCTCCTACGGCGTGGCCGTGCGGGTCCAGGGCATCGCCGGGCAGCCCTTCGTGGTCCTCAACAGCGGCGACAAGGGCGGCGACTCTTTCGGGGTGCAGATCAAGAGCGACGGGTCCTACCCGACCCCCCCCTGGCCTTCGGGCTCCGTCAGCTCCGACTCGGACCTGCCGGAGAATCCCTACGCGGGGCGGCAGCGCCGGCACGGCTCCTACAGCACCTCGGACGAGGAGCCTCCGGGGGGCTCCCGGCGGGACCCCCAACCCGCGGCGGGGGGCGAGGAGCTGCGGAGGACACAGTCCCACGGGGACCTGCTCAGTGCTGCCGCCGGGGAGCCCCCGGCCCGCGGCATTCCCGGGATCCAGCGGCAGGAGCAGCAGCGCCGGGCCCCGGCCGGTGGGAAGAGCGGCAGCGCCTCGAGCATCGCCCCGGGGCACAAACCCGCCAGGGTCGGGGGCAAGGACCCGTCCTCGGACACGGAGGTGGCCGGGGGGGACGTGGACACCAAGCCGCTGTCCTCGGTGGATTCCCTGATCAGCAAATTCGACGGGAAGGGGCAGCAGCAGCAGCGGGGAAGGGCCGCCAGGAGGGGCCGCATCCCCTCGGCCGAGAGGAAACGCTCCCAGAGCCTGGACGGCCGCGTGTCCCACCGGGATATCCCGGACAGCCGCGTGTCCCACCGGGATGTCCCGGACAGCCACGTGTCCCACCGGGATGTCCTGGACAGCCGCGTGTCCCACCGGGATGTCCCTGACACCCGCGGGATTCGCCCCCAGCCCTCGGGACCCACTGGCAGCCGCAGCCCCCCGCGTGGATCCGGGGGGATGGACGGGGCAGGGATGAAGGTCCAGCGGGGAATTCGGGCTGTGGAGGAGCAGAGCAAAGCCCAGGCAGAGCTGCAGGTATGAGGGGGGGGGCTTTGGATCCTGCTGGGGTCCCTTAACTGAGGGGGGCACGAGGGGGGCACTCGTGTCCCACCTGGAGCTGAGCTTTTCTTCCCTCCCGGCAGCTCAAATCCACCCCGGACCTGCTGCGGGATCAGCGGGAGGTGGCCCAGCCTGGCAGCACTGAACACCCCAAGGAGCTCATCTACAGCATCCTGAAGGAGGGGTGAGCCCCCCCAGAGCCCCCCCAGAGCCCCCTGAGTGCCCCTTGAGTGCCCCATCATTCCCTGCCCCTTTCCCAAAGCCCCACTGGCCGTGGCTGGGATGCTGGGGGTTGTGGTTTGGGAGCAGGGATGGATTTTGGGGGGGGGTGGTTTGGGAGCAGGGGTGGATTTTGGGGGGGAGTGGTTTGGGAGCAGCTCAGGATTTTGGGGGGGGTGGGTGAGCAGCAAAGCACTGGGGTGTTCACACCCCTCATTCTGTGCTCCCCCCTCCCCCCCATTCCCAACTGCTTCCCACAAATCCCACACCCACAGGAGCAGTGAGAGTGAGATCTCCCTGAAGAGGAAAACCTCCCGGCTGCTGGAGAAGATGCAGGAGCTGGTGGTGAGTCCAGGCCCTCCCGGTGCTGCCCCATTCTCAAGGATCCCCCAATCCCCCCTGGGGGCTCCTGCCTTCCCAGCACCGTGTCCTGACATCCCAGGGGTGGGATCCAGGTGGTTCTGGGGGAGTTGCAGGACCCCAAACCCACTCAGTGAACCTCGGGGTGTCTCTCCAGGTGCCCCCCAAGGACGGGGCATGTTCCCAACCCCAGCACAGGGAACTGGCCAGGAAGGTGGAGGAGCTGCAGGAGAAGCTTGATGAGGAGACCAAGGTGAGGCTAAGCAGGTTGAGGGGGGGGTTTGGGGGTCCCCAAATTACTCCCCTGGGGGAGGGAGGAGGCACAGCAGGTCCCTGCTCTGATCCCCCTCACTTGGGTGCCAGGTGAGGCCGAGTGATTTCCCTGCTGGGTGCTCTGGGGGATGTTGGGGTGCAGGTGTCCTTCCCGGGGTGGGGAGGGGGGTCAGGAGCCCCCCAAGGAGGGGGTGTCACCAGTGTCCCCTTGTCCCCTCGTCCCACAGCTCCGCCAGAAGCTGGAGCTGCCCGGGGGCCCCACCCGGCTCCGCGAGGCCGAAGCGGAGACCCAGCAGCTCCGGGGGGCTCTGGAGAAGAAAAACCAGGAGCTGCAGAGGAGTCTGCAGGAGTAAGAGCTGCCCCAGGGCGCTGGGACATCTGTCTGTCCCCAGGCTGGAGGGGTCTGTCCATCCCAGGGGTGGGAACACCGACGGTGGGAGGTCTGTGAGGTCATCCCGGGATGAGCTGCCCGCGGATGTCGGTGCCTGTGGACGGGGTCCAGAGCAGGGAGTGGGTCCCTGAGGGATCCCCACGCCTCTTTCCAGGCTGAAGGAGGTGAAATCCTCCAAGGAGCAGGTGGAGAACCGGCTGGGGGACTGCGAGGAGCAGCTCCTGGCCACGCGCCGGGAGCTCGAGCGGCTGCGCCAGAGCTCTGGAGCTTCCCCGGACGCCGAGTCCCTCTACAAGGTACAGGCCTGGTGGTGGCCCCAGGGGGTGACTGTCCCATTGTGCCACCACCCTGGGCTTCATCCCACCCCTGCAGGAGCTGCTGGAGGCCCGGGAGGAGCTGGAGGAGGCCCTGAGCTCGCGGCAGAGGCAGGAGGAGCAGCTGCGGCTGCGGGAGCGGGAGCTGACGGCGCTCAAGGGGGCCCTCAAGGAGGAGGTGGCCACCCACGACAAGGAGCTGGAGAGGGTCAGGCAGCAGTGCCAGAGCGACATGGACCAGCTGAGGAGGAGCATGGAGGGCATCTCGCAGGTCTGGGGGGCTGGGGGGCGACTGGGGAGGGGGGCTGGGGGTCCCCAAATCCCCCCTTTCAATGAGTCCGGAAACAGGGTTTGTGTCCTGCCCCAAACTCACCCCATCAGAGAATCCACCTGCTCCAGGATGGAAGTGCCAGGGGAGGGTCTGGGAGCCCCTAAATTCCCCCTTTTAAATGGCCCAGAGCTGGAAACAGGGTCTGTGTCCCACCCCAAACTCATCCCATCAGAGAATCCACCTGC
>NW_020885314.1:8204-9998 GCF_003945725.1 Corapipo altera
CCTGGCTGGAGGTGCCAGGGGGATGATCCCAGATGGTTTGTGGAGTTTTTGGGGCTCCCCCAGGTCCTGTCCGTGCCGGGTGGGACCTCAGCGTGGCCGGAGCATCCCGTGGTGGTTCTTCCCTGCAGGATAAAGCCAACCTGGAGTCGGAGAGGCAGAAGGTGGGCGCCGTGGTGAGGAACCTGCAGCGGGAGCTGGAGGAGAGCGCGGAGGAGACGGGGCACTGGAGGGAGATGTTCCAGAAGAACAAGGAGGAGCTCAGGAGCACCAAGCAGGAGTAAGTGTGGGAGCTGTGGCTGAGCCAGAGGCCACCAGGAGCCTTTGGGAAGGTCCAGCTGCTTGGGATTGTCCAGTGATTTCACTCCAAATCCCGTTAAAACGGGTCGGGAGCGGGTTTGGAGCCTTCCCGGTGCCATTGCTGGGAGCTGGGGGGGGTTGGGACACGGGGCTGGCTTTGGTGGCCCCATCCTGCCCCTCCCCAGGCTGCTGCAGGCGAAGCTGGAGCGGGAGGAGTTCGAGGAGGAGCTGCGGGAGCTCCGGGAGCGCTTCCAGGCCGCCCGGGAAGAGGCGGATCAGGCCCGGAGCAGCGCCGTGGATCCCGGGGAGCTGGAGGCCCTCAGGAAGGTGAGGGATGAAGGGATGAGGTCCCCCCACCCCAGGGGCCGTGCCCAGCGTCCCTGATCCCCCCGTGCCCCCCTGATCCCCCGTTTCCCGTGGCAGGAGCTGCGGGAGGCGCGGCAGGAACGGCAGGAACGGGAGGAGCGGCTCCGGGAACGGGAGCGGGAGCTGCTGGAGCTGAGGGGGGCCCTGAGGGACACGGAATCCAGCCGGGAAGGGGAGCTGGAGCAGCTCCGAAGGGACCTGCAGCGGCTCCGGGAGAAGCGGGACGAGGCTGCCGAGGTGAGCGCTGGGAAGAGCCGCTGGTTCCTGAGGGAGCGATTCCCGAGGTGGGATTCCCTCGGTCCTTCCCGGGTTTCGTGGCCACGGGATGGTGGGACAAAGCTGCAGCCCCCAGACCTGCCATGGAGCAGCCTGGATGATCCCAGGCACCAGGGGAGGGAATCTTTGGGAACTTGGCTTATCCTGCTGGATGCAGCCCAAATGAACCCTCTGGATGATCCCAGGCACCAGGGGAGGGGAAGCTTTGGGAGCTGTTGGCTTATCCCAGTGGATACAGCCCAAATGAACCCTCTGGATGATCCCATCCAGGCAAAGGCATCCCTGGAGAGCGCCCGGGAGGCGTCGGAGCAGGCGAGGAAGGCGGTGGAGTCCAGCCTGAGGGAAGTGCAGGAGCAGAACGACGACCTGAGGAGGAAATTCCTGGGCCTGGAGACGAAGCTGAAGGAATACGAGCGCCTGGGGGAGAACTGGGAGGGCTCCCAGGCGCGGCTCAAGGACAAGGTCGCCAAACTGGAGGTACCCGGAGCGTTCCCTGAGATTCCCTGAGCTGCTCCCAAGCTCAGGGAAGGGGTTGGAAGAGCTCCTTCCCCGCAGGCCGAGCGCAGGCACGCGGAGGAGTCGCTGGGAGAGGCCACGGAGCGGGAGCAGGAGCTGCTGTTGGCCAAGAGGTCCCTGGAGACGCGGCTGGAAGAGGCCGAGAGGGGCCTGGCCCGGCTGGCACAGGAGCAGCAGGACCTGAGCCTGTCCCTGCAGGAGGAGCAGCGGCAGAAGGAGCAGCTCAAGCGCTCCAAGAACGAGCTGGAGGAGCAGAAACGGCTCCTGGACCGAACCACCGAGAAGCTCAACAGAGAGGTTGGAGCTGGGAACCCCCTTCCCTTCCCTTCCCTTCCCTTC
>NW_020885314.1:10098-13057 GCF_003945725.1 Corapipo altera
CCTTCCCTTCCCAAACCTTCCCTTCCCTTCCCACTCCCAGTGCCTGGGATCATCCAGTCCACTCCAGCAGGGTTTGCACCCCACGCCATGACATTCCCAAGCCCTTACCCCATTCCCATGTGATTCTTCTCCCCCCCTGGAGCCTCCCACCAGCTCAGGACTGGGATTCCCGATCCGCCTCCCCTCTCCCACAGCTGGAGCAGATGACGGTGGAATCCCAGAGCTCCCTGAGCTCCCTGAGGTCGCAGCTGGAGGAATTCAAGGAGAAATCCCGGCGGGAGATCACGGATTCCCAAAAGCAGGCCAAGGACCGCGGGGCCGAGGTGGAGAAGATGCAGTTCAGCCTCGGGAGGCTGCAGGACGAGGTTCGGCTTCCATAGGGACACTTCCCACCTGGAAACGCCCCTTCCCTTCTTCCATGGGGACAAATCCCACCTGGAAACTCCCCTTCCCTTCTTCCCTGGGGACAAATCCCACCTGGAAACGCCCCTTCCCGGCTTCCCTGGGGACACTTCCCACCTGGAAAGGCCCTTCCCGCAGGTGTCCCGGCTGAAGCAGGCGCTGCAGGAGAGCCAGGCCGAGCGGGAGAACGTCCTGCTGGATAAGGAGGTGCTGCTCCAGCGCCTGCACAACCTGGAGCAGGAGATGGATTCCAGGAAACGCTCCCAGGACGATCGGTCCCGGCACGTCAAGGCGCTGGAGGTGGGAGCACGATCCCAAAAAAACTCCCAAAAAAATCCCTCCCTCTCCCTCTCCCCGGCCCTGCAGTGCCCGGTGCTGACAGCGAGGGGCAGGGCCGGCCCAGCCATGGTTCCCATTCCCACTGCCTGGAAGTGCTGGGATGGGATCGGATTCCCGATTTTATTGGTTGCCGGCGCGGCCGCTTTTCCCAGCTCTTCTTCCCGGCTCTTCCCGGCTTTTCCCGGTGCCTCTCCAGGGCTCGGTGGGGGGTTCTCCCCCCCGGGGTGGTGGGTCATATCCCAGCACATCCGTGTCTCGTATCCCAGCGTTTCCCCCCTCCCGAATCCCGGGATGTGTCGGAGCTTCCCTGGGTTTCGGAGCGGATCCGTTTCCTCTGGAATTCTCGCGCCTTTCCCGCTTCCCATCATTCATCCCACCCCCCCCAACCCCCCCCCGTGGCTCGAACCGACCTTTCTCATCCCAAATCTTTCGCAGGAAAAGTCCAAGCGGCTGGAAGTGGAGCTGGATGAGGAGAGGAGCACGGTGGAGCTGCTGACGGAGCGGGTCAACCGGAGCAGGGACCAGGTGGGATCCGGGATAACTCGGGATAACTCGGGAATCCTGGAATTAACACCACATTAACGACTCCTCAACGAGCAGCTCCATCACTAAATTCCATGGGAATGACAGTGGGAATGAAATGTTGGAAAAGTTTGGGCATGAATGGGAATTATATGAGTTGAGGGAAGAAAGAAAAAAAAATCCAAAAGAAATTCCCAGGAATTTACGGGGCAAGATTTGAGGTTGGGGTGGGAATTTGGGGGGTGAAATCCACTTAAATCCCGGACTCTTCCCTCTGTCTGACCCCACCTGGTTATTCCCTCAAAGCTGGAGCTGTTGGAGCCTCCTGGGATTCACGAGGATCCTGGGATTGGCCTCCTGCCCCACAGGGATCCAGCCTGGGGCTTGGAAAGGGAACTCCCTCCCCTCAGGCTCTGACAAGGGGGGCAAAATGGGTGGGTTTCCTGCTTTTCCATCTGGGAAACATCCCAGGGGATGCTTTTCCCACAAACCCTGGACGTGCCCAGGGCAGTTCTGGTTTGTTCCATCCGTGGATCAAACCCATTCCCGCCCCCGAGTCCCCAAATCCCAGTTCAACCAGTTAAAAATCCTGCAGTGGGAAACTCCAGCCCTGGAGCTCCGGGATGCTCGTGGAATTTAGTTTGGGAAGTTCCCAAAAATCCTCTCCGTGGGGGTTTTTGGTGTCCTGTGGGATGGGACACCCGAGCCCGCCCGGGCTCTGCGGCGCCGCTTTCCCAGCGGGAATTCCGGCGGGAATTCCGGAGGCTCCCATTGTCCCACCTGGCAAAGGACGTGGCAAATCCCAACCCGGAGCCGTGTCCTCGTTCCCAGATCGACCAACTGCGGGCGGAGCTGCTCCAGGAACGCTCCAGCCGCCAGGACCTGGAATGTGACAAGGTGTCTCTGGAGCGGCAGGTAGGGATGAGCCACGGGAGGGATGGATCCAGCTGGATCCAGCACCAAATCCCTGTGTCCCGGGGGCAGCTGGATGGACCCTGTGCCCAGCGAGGCACTCAGGGAAAAGCCTCTTGGAGCATCCCTTGGGAGAGAAGCCACATTCCCAAGGAGCTCTTCCTGCTGTCAAATCATTCCTCCTCTGTGCTCCGGATCCATCCCATCATTCCCATTCCCCATCCCTGGAGCTCTCTGCCACCTCCCAGAGCGCCTTTCCCTGCAGAATTCCCCCCTTTTCCCTCGTGATTCCCACCTGTCCTGCCGGGACTTGCTCTCCCAGCCCTTCGTTACTTAACGAGCTGGCTCCTAACGAGCTGGATCGATGGGAACCGACCTCCCCGAGCTGGGCTCGTTCCCACTCTGGAATTGCCACTTCCAAGGGCTACTGTTGACACCTGGGGGGGGATTTGGGGGAATTTTTTGGTCGACAAAGGGGTTCAGGAGCAGGAATTGGGGAGGTGAAGGGGGATGAGCATCGCGGGGTTGTCGCACTCGGTGTTCCCAGTGTATCCCAGTGTATCCCAGTATATCCCAGTCCCCTCCGACCTCTCCTCGTGCCCAGGCCGGTGCCAACACGTTAATTGGTGTTATATAACCCGGCTCCTCCTTGGAAAAGGCTTTCTGGGCCCTGACTCACCCCTGGCTTTACATAAGCCAGGCCTGGGAGCTTCCCCGCCCAGCCCGGAGACCCAGGGAGGGGGTGACAGGGATAAAATTTTGGGGAGGGGATTTTGCAGAAGTG
>NW_020885314.1:13067-21034 GCF_003945725.1 Corapipo altera
GGTGACAGGGATAAAATTTTGGGGAGGGGATTTTGCAGAAGTGTGGGGGGTGACAGGGATATAATTTTGGGGGTGGATTTTGCAGAACAAGGAGCTGAAGAACCGCCTGGCCAGTTCCGAGGGGCAGCACCGGCCCAGCAGCAACGTGTCCCAGCTGGAAGCGCGGCTGGAGGAGCTGCAGGACCAGCTGCAGGCCGAGGAGAGGTACCACGAATATTCCCAGCTTTTAGGGGTGCCTTCCCTGCCTGGGTGGGGGGGCCAAATATTCCCTCTGCGGCTCTTCCCCAGGGAGAAGAACGTCCTGCTCTCCTCCAACCGCAAGCTGGAGAGGAAGGTGAAGGAACTCACCATCCAGATCGACGACGAGCGGCAGAACGTCAGCAACCAGAAGGACCAGGTTGGGTGGGGACGGGACCTTCGGGGGCGTCCGGGGGGGGCTCTGGGGGACCCTTCCCGGCCCTAATCCCACGGGATTCACAGCTGAGCTTGAGGGTGAAGGCCCTGAAGCGGCAGGTGGACGAGGCGGAGGAGGAGATCGAGCGCTTGGAGGGCGCGCGGAAGAAGGCGCAGCGGGAGCTGGAGGAGCAGCACGAGCTCAACGAGCAGCTGCAGAACCGCGTCAAGGCGCTGGAGAAGGAGGCCTGGTAGGGAATCCTGGGGGTCCAGGGGGGTCCTGGATCCACGGCAGGGGGTCCTGGATCCGTGACAAGGGTTTCCCGTGTCCCCCAGGCGCAAAGCCGCGCGCGCGGCCGCCGCCGACTCGTCGCTGCAGGACGAGCAGCTGAGCTCGGACGAGGAGTTCGACAGCGCCTACGGCCCGTCCTCCATCGCCTCCCTGCTCAACGAGCCCAACCTCCAGACCAGCTCCTGCTGACACACCCGAGTGGGGCCAGTTCCCCCTTTGGATGCTGCTGCTGCTGCTGCTCGAGGGAAAAAAACTCTTCCGAGGACATGAAGGAAGGAGGGGTGGGAACCTCCTGGGAACCCCCTGGGAACCCTCTGGGAACCTCCTGGGGACCTCTTGGGAACCTCTTGGGAACCTCCTGGGGACCTCCTGGGAAACTCCTGGGGACCTCCTGGGAACCCCCTGGGAACCCTCTGGGAACCCTTGGGGACCCCCCTGGACGATGTTCTCAGCTCTTTGTCTTCACACGGGTCTCAGGGTGTGTTTTGGGGCCGGGGGGACCTGCTGGGCCACGCCTGGTGTCCCCCAGGGGAGGGACCCACTCGCCTTCCCCCGGTGGCCTGGGGGGGTTCAGGGTCCCTTGGGGGTGTCTGGGGACCCCCCCGGGTTATTTTTCTATGCAGCCCCTCCTTGCCCCTCCAAGCACTGTCTTAAATAAACCCTCCCATTTTAGGGCCCGGGGCGGGGGGAACGTCGCGTGTTCCGCTGCCTCTGGCCTGGAGATAAACCTTTGTTATCGCTAATTAACGAGCGCGGGAGCCCTGCCAGTCGCTAATTAGCGGCTGATTGGCAGGTTCTTCCCGCAGTTCCCCTCGCGGCCTCGAGCGGGGCCGAGCTGGCACCGTCCCCAAACCCCGGGGTGGGGGGGGACACCCCACCCCACCCCACCCCACCAAACCTGCCTCAGCTTCCCTTCCCAAAATCCCGGTGCTATTCCACCCGGGATGGGGAAGGGCACGGTGCCACCGGTGCCACCCCTCCAGCGCTGCCCGTGTCACCGCGTGTGTCCCCCCCCCACCCAGGGCCGTGCCCGCAGCGGCCCCGTTGTGGTTCTGGCAGGACCGGCACGACCGGTCCTGCCCTCGGCTCCTCCGGGTCCTGCCCTCGGTCCTGCCCTCGGTCCTGCCCTCGGCTCGTGTGGCCGGGGTCACCTGTGGGCCACACCCTCTGCCTCGGGGTCCCCCCGTGCCTCAGTTTCCCCCCGTGGGGGCTGCAGAGCTCGGGGGGGACTCAGGGGGGTACCCGCAGTGCCAACTCCCACCGTGGCCCTGACTGTGAGGGAGCCACATCCTCCATCCCACAGGGAATCCATCCTCAATCCCGCTGCCCAAACCCCTCTGGGTCAGCCCACGGTGTCCCCAGTGGCTGCTTGACCCCCTCTGTGCCTCAGTTTCCCTCCCGGGCACTGCAGAGGTTTGGGGGGCTCCGGGGTGCCCACCAGGAGGAGGTGGCACAGTTTTAGCCCTCCCAGGGCTGGAATTTGCCAAATTCTGGACTTTACAAGCCCTGAAGGAGCCACATCCTCCATCCCACAGGGAATCCCGTTTCCCAAACCCCTCCAGGTCAGCCCATGGTGTCCCCCCCTGCCTCAGTGTCCCTGTGGGTGCCACAGAGCTCTGGAGGGCTCCGGGGTGCCCACAGGGAGGAGGTGGCACAGTTTTAGCCCTCCCAGGGCTGGAGTTTGCCAAGTTCTTGACTTTACCGGCCCTGAAGGAGCCACATCCTCCATCCCACAGGGAATCCCGCTTCCCAAACCCTGCCGGGCCCGGGGCCGGGGTGTCCCCGGCGTGTCCCGGCCCCGGGGCTCCGGAGCGTGGCCCCGGTGACCGCACGGGGCTGGAACGTGGCCCCGGCCCGGGCTGAGCCCGGGGCGAGCTGAGCTCATCCCGCGGGAATGCGGCAATTAGGGACGGAGGTGACACTCCCGGGCCACCCGCGGCAATTAGGGACGGAGGTGACACTCCCTGGTCACCCCCGCGCGGCGGAGGACACGGGCAGGGATGTGGCCACCGACCCCGCGGGTGGGCACGCTGGGTCGGACCCTCGGTGCCAAACGGCCCCTGGGTGCAGGGGGCCGGTCCCTGGCACGGTTTGGGGCACCCTGGCACGGCTCGGCGCGGTTTGGCACGGCGTTGGCATCACCACGGCCCCCACGGCTCGGTTTGGTGAGGCTGGACGGGGGGAGGTGTGTGTGGAGGGGCTTGGGGTGGGTTGGCACAGCTTTGGCATGGCTGGGTGTGCCTCTGAGCATGGCTTGGCACAGCTTGGCACGGCTTTGGCACGGCTGGGCATAGCTTTGACGTGGCTCAGCGTGGCTTTGGTATGTCTGGGTTGGGCTTGGCACGGCTCTGGCACAGCCGGGCACGGCTTTGACCCGGCTCAGCACAGCTTTGGCACGGCTCTGGAATGGCTGGCACAGCACTGGCACGGCTTTGCCACGGCTCAGCACAGCTTTGGAACGGCAGGACAGGGCTTTGGCACAGCTTTGACGCGGCTCGAGAAGAATTTGGCACGTCTGGGCCTGGCTAAACGTGGCTCTGGCACGGCTGGGTTTGGCTGATCAGGACGTGGCAGAGCTCGGCACAGCTTTGGCACAGCCGGGCACAGCTTTGGCGTTGCCAGACTTTGCCTTGGCACAGTTTCGGCGCGGTTTCAGCCCGGTTTTTGGCACCGTTTCCTCTCGGCTTTGGCGCACCCGGACCCGCCTTTGTCACCTGGGGATGCGACGGGCGTGGCCACCTCGGGGTGGGCGTGACCCAACCCTGGGGCGTGGCCACCTCCCAGGCGGGTACCTGTGCTGGGCGTGGCCCTGGGCGTGTCCCCGCGGGTGGGCGTGTCCCCCGCGGGCGGGCGTGTCCCCTCTAGGCGGGCGGGCGGTGGGTCGCGCCCGGGCAGTCTCGGCGGGGCCATGAACGGGCTGAAGGGCTGGTGCGCGGTGCTGGACGTGCGGCCCCACGGCGAGAGCCCGGTGAGGACCCCCCCCCCTTTCCCGGAACCCCCTCCCCGTGACCCCCCGTGTGCCGCGACCCCTCCCGGGACCCCGCGGTGGGGAGGGGGACGCGCCCCCCCCGGCCCCGGGGAGCGCTGCCCGACCCTCTCCCCTCTCGCCCCGCGGAGCTTCGGGGGGTCCCCGGGGGGCTCTGGGGGGTCCCCGAGGGGCTCTGCGGCCTCGCCTTCCCCCGGGGGGGTGTCGGGGTCGCGCCCACCATCCACAGAGCGACCCCCGAGGGACCCCCCGGCGTTGGCGCTGGGCTCCCACCGTCCCCCGCAGATCCCGGGAAATCGCTTCCCGAGGGATCCCGGGAATGCCGGCCGGCACATGGTGCCGCGGAGCCATCCGGGCCGCCCCCAAAAAACGTGGCTTTTGGGGGGGGTAACGCGCCCCTCGAGCGGCTCCCGGGAAGGAAGGAGGGGTTGGGGGGCGATGGGAACAACGAGCAGCGGCTTCTCCCCCCTGGAATTTGAGCGAATCGTCCCGATTTTTTTTTTTTTTCTCTTCCTCGTCTCCTCGGGTTTTCCCCGGCGCCGTCCGCGGCCGGGACGGGCCCTGGGTGGGGCTGGCGGCGCCCCAAAAACCGGCCCCGCGCCGTCCTGGCGCCCCGGATTCCCGGGAATGGGGCGAAGCCGGCGGCGCTGCCCGGGAGAGCCCAGCTCATCTCGGCTTTTGGGGGGCCCGGAGGGGTCCCCCCTCCAAAAAAAGGAGAGTCGGGCCGCCTTTCTTTCCCCCGTGCCGGCTGCGGGTGACTCAGCTCTGAGTCTCCTCAAGGAGTCTCCTCATTCCCGGCAGCTTTTCCAGCCTTATAAGGAGCGATCGCGGCGTTGGGCTCGTCGGTTAATGGGGTTGGGGCAGATAAGCGGCTCCAGCGCCGGCCATCCCCAAAATTCCGGCTGCTGATCCTCCCAGATACCCCCCCCCCCCCCCCCGCTCAGGTCAGGCCTGTTCCCGGGCGGGACAGACAGACGGACGGACCTTCCCGAGGGTTGCAAAACATCGGGATCGGCGGCCGCGGGGCCCTCGGATGTGGTTGGGATTCGTGTGGTTCCCCCTTCCCAGGAGCCTCCTCCCTCCAGAAGGGGTTGGACGGTGCAAAATAGGGCGAAATGTTTTAAAACTGGCTTCGGAATTCCTGAAATCCCCCTCCTGGTTGTCCTCGTTTCCGCGGGGATTCGGCTCTCGGGGATTTTGGGAATGTCTCCTCAAATGAGCTTCCTGCCCCAAAACCTCCAACTGCTGGAGCTTCCCTGCAGCCCAGACCCGGCCAAACTCTTCCCATCCCGGTTAATTCCCAAGGAAAAGCTGTAAACACACACGGCCAGGCTGGAATAACTCCCGGGATGCACAGCTGGGGGGGGTTAAGGAAGGATTTTCTGTCCAAGGTGGTTTTTTTTCCGAGCTGGAGCCCAGCGTGGGGCTCTCCATTGTCTTGGAAAAACCTCCTGCTTCCCTGGAAAATCATGGAGGAGGCCCCAAATCCACCTCCCCTCAGCTCCAGGGCTGGAAGCGGGAGGGGGGTGTTGGATTTAAGGCCAGGCAGGAGGGACAGGAGCAGGGCAGGATCTGTGGATCTGGGATTTGGGATTTGGGACCCCGGAGCTCCGGCTTGGCCCCGGAGGAGCCACTTCCCTTAAAACCACCCCGGTGAGGAGCCACTGAAACTTTGGGAAAGCCCCAAAAATCCCCAAATGAAGTGTTTCTCCTCCTCTCCTCCATCCTTCCTCACCGGAGCCGAGGCGGGAAGGGGTTGGCTCCATCCTGGCCTCCTGCACCTGCCTCAGCTTCCCTAAAAAAACATTCCCTGGGAAAAAAAAAAAGCCGGATTTCTTCCCTGGTGATCCAGAGGGTGTCCCTCAAAATAGGGAAACTCGTGTCCTGATGGAGCTGGGATTTGCATGGGCTGGTTTCCTGCTCGGTTGAGCCGGGATTTGGAAGTGCCGGGGCTGGTTTAGGGCTGGTTTAGCACTGGTTTAGCACTGGTTTAGCGCTGGTTTAGCGCTGGTTTAGCGCTGGTTTAGCGCTGGTTTAGCGCTGGTTTAGTGCTGGTTTAGTGCTGGGCTCCGTGGTGGGTTTATCCAGGAGCAGGTTGGGTGGTGATGGTGGTTTTTTTGGGATGGGAAGTGTCCATGTGTGGAAGTTTTGGCTGCAGGGATGGAAATCACTTGGCTCTTGTTCCTTATCCAAGTGAATGTTCCCTGGGAGAGAGGATTCCTTGGCAGTTGGATGGGATTGGGAATGAACAGGAATGCCAGGATCAGGAATGATGGGATTGGGAATGAACCGTGGGATCCCAGTGCTTGTAAACAAAGCTGGGAGTGAGGATGTTTGGGGGAGGCCTTTCCCTGAATCCCGTTGGATTCCGGCAGCAGGGAGATGCCGAGCGGTGCCGCCCTGAGCCCTTTGCCTTCCCTAAAACCCCCCCCAAATCCCAAAATCCACCCCCCAAAACCCCCCCAAACCCACAGAGCTGTGCCGAATCCAGCTGCTCCTGAGGCTCCTTGACCGAATTTTCCAAACTTTGCCTGGGAAACATTCCCTGGAGGAAAAATCTCCCCCGGGAGCATCCGGTTAAACAATCGACGTCGGCGAGCGGGAGCGGATCCCGAGCGAAGATTTTCTGGGATCAAACAGAGGGATTGGAGGGGTCTGGCCCCGGGTGGGCGTGAGATCCACGGGAGCGGATTCCCGAGGATTTGTGGGAGATCACACAGGGAGTATTTGGGAAACAAACTCGGCTTGTTGGGACTTGGAGAGAGCCTTTGGAAGCGGGAGGCGGGAACACCCCACCAGGGCCTCGGGAGGAGGGTGACGTGGCCCAGGGCGTGGCCCGGGAGGGATCCCAGGGGAGGGATCCATCCCAGGGGAGGGATCCATCCGTGGAGCTGCCTCTGGAGAGCCCGCGGGACACGGAGCAGCTCCGGGATTCGGGATCCTTCCCGAGGATCCATCCGGGAGAAGGATGTTGAGGTTTTTGGGTGACCCCCCCCCCGTAGTGTTTTTGGGTGCCAGAAGTGTCTCTGGGGGCCCCAAAACTCCCCTGGGTGTGGAGCATCTCCTGGGATCGTGGGATCATGGAATGGGATGGGTTGGAAGGGCCTTAAAGCCCTCCCAGTCCCACCCCCCCTGCCAGGGACACCTTCCATGGGAGGAGGTCGCTCCGAGCCCTGTCCTGATCCTGGCCTTGGATCAGCTCAGTGGATCCTCCAGTCCCGAGGGGTTGGATCCTTGTCCTGGATCACTCCTTTAATCCCAGCAGGATCCACTCCTTAAATCCCAGCAATATTCACTCTGATCCCAACAGGATTTGCTTGTCTAATTCCAACAGGATCCACTCCTTTACTCCCAGCAGGATTCACTCTGATCCCAGCAGGATTTGCTTGTCTAATTCTATCAGAATCCACTCCTTTACTCCCAGCAATATTCACTCTGATCCCAGCAGGATTTACTTGTTCAATCCCAGCAGGATTTGCTTGTTTAATCCCAGCAGGACCCACCCCTTTAATCCCATCAATATCCACTCCTTTAATCCCAGCAGGACCCACTCCCTTAATCCCAGGTGAGCTCCTCGTCCCTGCGTCCGCGACGACACCAACCCGGGCCAAGACTTCCAGGGAGCCCCAAAAATTCAATTTACGCTTTAAACTTAAGCTTTAAATTTAAAACTGGGAAAATGACCTGCGGGGAGGCCGAAGTTAGGCCTGGAACCGCGCCTAAGGTGGGACTAAACCCTGATTTGTGTTGCAGGAGAGCGTGAAGGTGCTGCGGCTGACGCTGCCCCATGAGCTGCCGGGCGAGCGGCGCGAGCAGGCCAAGCAGAAGGTGGGTGAAATTCCGGCTCCAGGGAGGAACTCCCGCGATTTTGGGGTGCTTGACTGATTGGGAAATTCCCCCCCCTGCAGCCAGTGGGAAAAGCCTTCGCCATGGTGGCCAACAGGTCCAGCAACGGGCACTCGCTGGCCTCGGAATGCGTCAAGTCCAACGAGGGCGACGAGGAGATCATCAAGGTGCCGGCCCTGGATCCCGAGGGGATGGGGCTGGGGAGGGGGCTGGGGCTGGAAAATGGGGGGGTTGTCCGGGAAAAAGGGTCCCAGGGTCGGGTGGGAAGGAGAGGGGTTGTGGTGGAAGAGGCAGCTTGGAGGGTTTCCCTTCTCGGAGTGTGGGTTTGGGAGGGTGGAGAGTGGATTTGGGGGGATGGAGTGTGGATTTGGGGGGGGGAGTGGGGATTTTGGGGTTTAGTTTGAATTTTAGTTTTAATTTTAATTCAATTCCCCAAATCCACTCTCCATC
>NW_020885315.1:0-3742 GCF_003945725.1 Corapipo altera
CACACACCCCATACACACACTGCATACACACCACCATACACACACTGTACACCACACACCCGTACACCCGGCAGCACCAGCTACAACCCGCCTGGCTGTGCCCACTCCGACTTTTACACTCACACAGCCAGAAGGCTCAGGGGGTGGCTGCCCCAGTACTCATCAGAGCAGGGCGTCTCCTCACAAGTGCCCACAGGGGGAGAGGAGCCAAGGTGGGGATGGGGTCTCGCTGGGCCCACTACCCTCGCTGTCCCTTCAGCCTGCTCCCCGTGGGATGTAGGGCTGGGGCTCACCATGCTTTAGGGTTTCTCTAACGCCATCGCACCTTCCCTGTCCCACAATTTTATGCTGCATTTTAGGGGCATCCCACACCTTGGAGCTGACAAGGCTTCCTTGCATAGGGCTGTGCCCAGCACCCTGCTCCTGGTGATCTGTAGTGGTCCATGGCAGTCTGTGGTGGAAGTTCATGGTAGTCTCCGATGATCTGGAACAGTCCACAGAGGTTCATGATGATCTATGCTGGATTTTGGTGATCCATGATGGTCCATGACAGTCCATGGTGGTCCATGGCAGTTCACAGCAGTGCATGGAGGTCCATGATCACCTATGATGTACTGCAGTGGTCTGTGGTGGTCCAGAGCTGCCTGAGGCCACCCATGGTGGTCCATGAGAGTCCACAATGGCCTATGGTCATCCCTGGTGATCCATGACAGTCCACAGTAGTCCATGGTGGTCCATGGTGGTCTGTGGGGGTCCATGGCAGTCCATGGAGGTCCACGATGATCTGTGGAGAACTGTGGTGGTCAGTGGTGATGCATGGTGTTATGTGGTGGTCCACGGCAGTCTATGACCAACCACGGTGGTCCGTGGTGGTGCATGATGATCCATGGTGATTCATGGTATTCTACAGCAGTCCACAGATTTCCATGGTGGTCTACAGTAGACTTCAGTGGTCCATGGTGGTCCATGGTGGTCTGTTGCAGTCCATATGGCCATGTCTGACCAGAGATTTCCATGGTGGTCTGTGGTGGACTTTGTTGATCCATGGCAATCCATCGTGACCCATACTCATCCTAGGACTGCACCAGGACACCAGGGGCACAGCCACACAAACCTGCCCCAGGGATTTCATTCCTGGGGGGTTGAGGTTCCAATCTTCTTTTCTGTGTTCCGAGCAAGTGAAAACAGGCCCCAGGTTCCCAGAGATGACAATTGTTTATTGACCTCCAGGATCCTTCACCTCTGCACCATGAGGGGAGCCAGAAGCTTGCCAGCCTTGGGAGGTGGCTGTGAAGAGTGTGGCAGGCACCACGAGTGAGTGCCTGCGTCACAGTCAGCTCTGCCAGGGCCAGGTGAAGGAGTCGTGCAGACACTGCTGTGCCAGGGCACATACAGCACTGGGTCATGGGGATCTGCCATGGATGGGCAGCGACTCCTTCCTGCTGGAGGCTGGTGGCTCTGAACAGGGTGGCTCTGAACAGCGTTGCAAAGAGGCCTCACGGAAAGAGGTCAGGTCACCACTGAAGACCCCCATTTCCATCCGAGTGGGAATCAGGGTCCTGCTGAGCTTTCTGTTCCCGGTGCTTGAGGAGCTACCCCATCCCAAATGGAAGAGGCACATCAGAAGGTCAGAGAGGCTTTGGCCAGATGGACGTGAGGCTCACAGGGATGGGTGCAGGTATGCAAGGTGGTCTTTGCACATGTGGGCTTCCTGTGCTCCTGCTGTTCAGGGAATCTGAAGGGCTCCTTGTTTGGGTTTGGAGTTTGTGTGTCAGTAGAGGAAAGAATAGAGCAGAAGTAAACTCTTTAAAGAGAAAAATGTGGATTTATGTGGCAGCATTGTCAGCTCCCTGGTTCAGGGCAGGGGCTGTCCCAGTGTGTCCGTGAGGACAACCCCAGCACCTGTGGGAACAAGCTGAGTCACTCTGCACCTGCATTTAGTTAATTGGAATCAAAAGGGAGGACCAACCTTGGGTAAGTGTTTTGACAGAGAGAATGTTGTGTTTCTCAAAGTGGAAAACCACTCTGCATAATAGCATGTGTTTTTTCTCTCATGGCTGAACACAGCCACTGTATGCTGTGAGTGTGTGGATCAAAACACTGGTTTAGGACGATCCTGGGAATTCCAGTTAACTAAAAGACAACACCAGGTGATGTTTACGAGAGAATATGAATTAAAGGTGAACACTGAAAATGGTCCATGGAGAAATGCTGAAACCAAATTCTGTGTGCAGTGCAGCCTCATCTTTTCAGCACCCATAAACACCCAAACCTTCTGTGCTCCAGACCCAGGGTGAGACCCTATCCTTGCAGGGCACCAGGACAGGACATGTCACCTGTAACACCCCTCAGGCAGGTGCTGACTGTGCCAAGCCAGGGACACCTGCTGCATTGTTTTCTTCTCCATCTGCTCTGGGACCCCGAGGCTGAGTATGTGGAGTCCCGGCTCTATGCCCAGGTCATCTCTTCCACCACGAATCCACCAGCCATCCATGGCTTTTCCTGTAGGATGTCCCTAAAGCAGGGACACCTAGGGTGCCCCTGTGAGTGCCAGCCAATGGTGATGCACTGGGCCAATGCAGTGTGCAGGTGTATCTGTCTCTCTGATACCAGAGAGAGGCCAGAGATCTGCGGGATCCACCCAGGATCCAGAAATCTTCAGGGTCTCCTGGGGCTCTCCCTGTCCTTGCATCCCAATGAAGCAAGGTGTCCAGAACTGGTCTGGGAGTCCCCTGGGTATCCCCAGCATGTCCCAGAGCAGTTACATGCTGGGGTCAGTGCCAGTGGCCTGGACCCCTGACCTCCCTGGCAGGTCCCTGGGCCCAACAAGTACCTGGCACTTTTTTGGCTGGTGCAGCTCCTGCGTGGCCTAGGAATGATCTCCCAGGGTTATTTCTGACTCACAGGACAGGAAACATTTCGAGGTTTAAGCCGAGCTGAATAATGTGCTCATTTCCTTGTGCCGACTACAAAGCACCTGCTCCAGGGGATTTATGGAGTGCCAGCCTCTCGCGCTCACTACGTGGCTGCCTGCCCGGATGTTTTTATTTTCCCAGGATGGCCAGCAAGTGCCAAGGCCTGTTTTCCTAAACATCCTACGACCTCATGGCACGTTTCCTTGAGGGGAACCTGGGCAGAGCCATGGGCTGTGGCATACCTAGGGTGCTGGGATATCTGGGGTGCTGGAGAGCCAGGTCTGAGGGTAGCAGGGATGCCTGGCTAACTCAGTGATGCCAAAACCTGGCCTGGCACAGAGCAGCCACAGCTAGGCTAAACGACCTGGGAGAGTGCCAAGGGATAATGGAAAGGAATGGAGTAGGGGGGCGAGCAAGCGAGGATGAGACCATGTGAGAGGACAAGAGGGCAAGGGAGCTTGAGTGAGCCACAGCATGGGACTGCCCAGAACACAGAGCCCATTCCACAGCTGGGGACCCACAGACACCATCCCACACCAGATCCTGTCCCGTGGCAGGGTATCCACACACACCATCCCACAATAGATCCTGTCCCACAGACACCATCCAGTCAGGGCTTGTAGAGACCCTGTGAAATACTTTGCCCAGCCAACGGCACAGGAATGTTTCTCCTCTGTGAGAAGGGTCAGGGTGTGGGTGCTGATGCACAGACACCCATGGGAGATGCAGGTCATGTCAGCACACCTCCCGGTCAATGCTCCTCCACTGGCACTGAGCTCCATCCAGCAGGCAGCCAGCCTGCAGAGTAAGGTGACATCAAGCCTTTC
>NW_020885315.1:3842-20984 GCF_003945725.1 Corapipo altera
CATCATGTCCCCTCTGCTTTGTCTCCTTTTTGGAGCAACAGCCTCATTGCTGGTAGAGCTGGATCTGATCCCACCAGTACTCCAGCCTCCACAAGCTATCCCATCTGGCTTACCAGCTGCAGGATGAAGGATGCCATGAGCAGACTGTCATTCCCTGGGTAGCCCTTTGTCCCCTCCTGTGCCTCTCCCCAACCTCTGGCTGCCCAGCTCTCTCTGACCCCTCTGCTCACTTCTCCCCAGGACCTGGCTGTGCCAGTGAGCAGGCAAGTGAGTGACATTGCTCAGAGCTGGCACCTACCTGCACCTGCCCTGGTGCCTTGGGTAGTCCATGGCAGCACCAAGGCAGTTTGGTCCAGCAATAAATTGGGGTTGTGGGGTTTTGGTTTTGTTTTTTTTTTTTCTTTTTTTTTTCTGTTTAGAGAGAAAATAAAATACCTTTGGGGAACAGGAGCCAAGCTCCCCAGTGCCTAAAACAGCAATCACAGCACTTCCTCGGATTTATGGTGTTTGCTTTCACAATGCCAGCCGGGATCCTGTTTGCTTCCTGCTCTGCAGCTGCAGTCCCAGCTGAAGGCTCAGGAGATTCAGGTTTTATAACCCTCCTGGATCCTGCTGATGGCAACTTGTCCAGCATCTTTTATTACCCTCTGAGCCTCCTGTGGGGCTGGGGTGGGCTGCTGTCACCTCATCCCAGCACCCACTGGCTTGGGCACTTGTCCCTGCCCATTCACTGGGTCTCATCCCCGGCACTGGGCACTCGGACAGCCGCTCTGCAGAGGGAGTACCCAGCCCTTTCTGGGAGACGAGGCCAGCAGTGCTGTGCCCTTGGCGGGGTGCTCTTAGGCACAGCTACAGTCCAACAGCCAGGCTAGGCAGGAGAGCTGGGTCCTGCTGGGAGAATGCTGAGACATGGATGTGAGCTTCTGCAGGATCCCGGGATGCTCAGGGATGGTGACTGCTCCTCACTGGCATGCCTGTGAGCAGTCCCTGCTGTTGGCCTCTGCCTGATAAAGTGACTGCACTTCTAGAGAGGCACTCTTCCAGCCTCTATATCCCTTTTGTGGCTCTTCCCCTGGTCTCAGTTGTCCCCTGAGATGTAAGACCAAAACCAGCTGTCTCCTTTCAGTCTCCATGGCAAAATTTCCTCCAGGATGCACAGTCTGGCACAGCGGGAGAGGGTGTCAGCTTCTCCAGCCACAGCATCCCTCAAGAACCCAAACTAAAGTCCAGCTCCAGCTGCTGCATTCTAAGCTACAAGCCCTCTCCTGTACAAGCTGGATCAAAATGCTCTGCATCGCCCATGATGGGGTGTGTGCTGGGACCAAGTGGGTGTCCAGGGATGCAAAAATGGGGGAAGGAAAATGGTCAGGTGGGGGAATAGCAGGACCAACAGGCTGTGGGGGACCACCGGACCTATTCCCAATGCACAGCCACAGTGTGGAGGGTGCTCCACTGCCTAGCTCCCTCTGCAACATGCCAAGGAGTGTCCTGACCCTCCTTCCTCTTTCTCTGCACTTTCCCAGCAAAGTGCTCTGATGACAAACCCAAAGACCGTGAGTGAGCAGTTAGTCTTAAAACTTCTCTTTGGTAAACCAGAATGGCTACAGAAATCCTGGGAATGCCTCCCCGTGACCCTGATGGAGCAGGGGCAACGCCCTTCAACGCAGCCAAGAGATGCTGTTGCCCCAGGTTTTGAGCACCCTTCTGTAAGCCTGTCCAAATCCTGCAGGCCTCCAAGTGAAACCCACCACTTTTGTTTAACATTTGCTGTTCTTGGTGATGAAACAATGATGGATTATTTCACTGCAGTTACTAGCGTGCCAAACCTCTTTTTCCAAACACACAATAAGAATATTAATTTACTGCTCTGACAACGAACACTTTTATCCTCCTTATATAGTAGCAACTCTGCACCAAAGGGCAAGTTCCATTTGTCACCGTTACACTCCGCCATCTCGTCTCATGGCCTCGTGGTCAGCAGGTTATTCCTGGGTGCTCAGAGCTTCTCTGGTTTATTATTATCCTTTCCCAACAGATCTCACGCTTGCTGCCATCCAGCCAACCCACTGAGAGGCACAACATCATGCAGGACACTATGAGAGGGCTGGGGTAACTCTACAAGGGGAAGAGGGGATGCAAAGCCAGGGCTGCTCCCTGGGCACTGAGAGCATAGGTTGCAGGACAGGGATGCAATGGGATGGCGAGGGGGTCCAGAGCACCACAGAGAAGGGACTACACCTTCAAATCTGAAGGTGGAGAATCCAAAGCGGATAAAAGGAAGCATTTTTTTTCTCACTCTGTGCTTAATTAGACTGCCACAGGAAAATGCTTGGGCCAAAATTTAGCAGGATTCAATGCGGGATTGGGCACTTAACAGGGACAACAAAAATATCCAGCTATAATAGAGGATGCCAATACAAATTCTGGAAGGGATATTAAGCCTCACGCGTCAAGGTGTAAACTTATCCCAAACTCTCAAAAAGCAGGGAGCTTAATGCAAGGGCAGATGACCCACATATACCACCATTACTGATGCAGCCTCGCTGCCAGCACAGCCCCACGCTGGCCGAGCCACAGCCTGGACTGTCCCCAGGGCCCTGTTTCCTGCTGCCGGCAGCACCTCTGACAAGGGCTGTGAATTTCTTTTGGCAATTCAGCCTTTTACTTGTAGCTCTCCGAGGTCATGTGGCTCCCAGGGCTCTGACCTCCTCCATCTCTCCCATCCCTTCACTTCGCCAGCTGATAACAGCCTCATCACTTCTATCCCGAGGCAGCCCCTCTGGATAAGAGCCTGGGCAGTCCACGGGCACATCCCTGGGTGGTGTGGCATCTTCCCATGGCTCCTTGATTCCAGCCAAGTTCCTGGTTTCTCTCTCAAGTCACTTGTTGCCCAAAAGCACATTTGTCTCCTGGTTTCATCCCTCCTGTTCCCTCTTTCTGCTGAGGCTGGTCTCCAGACTCTGAAAGGGACTGCTCCAGTGTCTCATGGGTGCTGTGTGTACACAGGTCCAGCCCCCTTTCATGAGCACTGCTCAGATGAGCCCTGGGTCTTTCTCCCCTGCTCTGCATCGGCAGATGGTAATTGCCATCAGCAAATGGCAATCACCGTTTTGCCTGCTCTTGGCCAAAAAACCTGCTGTCACCCTCAACCCATGCATGGCCACAAGCCTGGCACGGCCGCAGCCCAGGCTGGGATGGAAGTGCTGTGCTGTGGTACCCAGGAGCTGGGTGCAAGCACCTCCATCCCCAGTGAGGACGGTGCCATTCCATCCCACACTGGCTGTTAACGGGACGCCTGTGCTGCTCCATCCCCTGCGAGATGGGATGCTCCCAAAACCTTGGCTGCTGTGAAGGATCAGTGACGGTTCAGCGTGACCAGAGAGGAGCCTGGAGCTCTTCTGGTCAGGAGCCAGGGTCTCCTGTGCTTGCTGCTTACGTGCTCACCACGCTGTTGAGGGCAACCCCGCTGGGGACCCTTGGATCTCCACTCCCTGTGGAGCTTTGCACCCACAGGGGCTTCCAACTGGAGACATTTCTGGAGGGCATGAATCAGCTTTTCACAGCTTGTTAAAAATCTTGATCCTACCTCTTGTTTTCATGCCTTTCAAATCAGGAAATGAGTTTTACAACTTTTCCAGTGGGGCACAGCTGGTGGCCAGGGTCGTAAAGCTGAACTTTATAAATATCTCTTTTTGGGATGGGGGAAGAGCATTAAAAAGGCAGAGAGCAAGAGAGAGAGAGAGAGAGAAGGGAAGAAGCAAAGGCAATAGCGAAGCAAGGTGAACAAGCCCAGCTTAACACCAACCATGGCTGTGCAAGCTCAGAAGATGGGGTGTGCTTGGGGCAGGCTTTGCCTGCTTCTCTCCCTCCTCCTCCAGCTGCCAGGCTCCCAGGCCAAATGCTACTTCCAGGCTAAAGGTAAGTGAGGTAGTGAGATGGGAAGAGGCTAATGGGAAGAGGAGGCCTCAGCTTTTCCAGCATGGCAGGGCTCTGCTCTGTGCCTGCAAAGTATGGAAGGGACTGTGCTGAGCTCAGGAGCAGGATCATGGGCCAGTGGTGAGTGGAAGGAGCAGTCTATAAACCACACAACAGCTCCCCAGGGCTCTGGCTGAGAAACAGCTGTTTGGGCCATGAAGGCTCCTGGCAGGAGCCTGCCTGGAGCCAAGTGTGAAGGACTAGTAGCAAAGAGAGGAGGTCTGCCTGTCTTTCCTCTGTTGACTCCTCTCAGGGCTGCAGAGATGCTCAGACCCCAAAGGGTGCTGGATTTGCCCTCTCCAAGGAAGCAAGAGCCACTTGCCTCTGCTCTAGGCCCACAGGGTAGTGGGGAGAGCTGCAGGGCACGGCCAGGAGAGGATGGGTACATTGCCTTTGGCAGATGTCTGGGCATCCCATACCTGCAGGGTGGTCGACAGATCACCAAATATTTTCTGTACCATGAGGTGGGTGGGACGTCATGACAACCCTGATCAGGGCACAGGGATGCCAAGGAGGCTCCCACTCACCCCCAGCACAGGCCCATGTGTCCTCATCACCACTGCTTCCTTTGCAGCTCCCTGTGAGTACGAGGGGAAGCAGTTCTCCCTTGGGGAATCGTGGCTGAGCACCAACTGCCTGCTCTGCACCTGCCTGCACCCCATCGGCGTGGGCTGCTGTGAGACGTGAGTGAGGGGCTGAGGGGCACTGGAGTGGGCTGTCCCTGGCAGTGCTGCACACCACAGCACCCCTGTGCCTGCAGCAGGGGGTCTGGTGGCTGCAAATGCAGCAGATGTCAGAGCCCACCGAGGGCTGTGCGGTACCAGGCACTCGGGGACAAGGGACAGAGGTGGATGGGACCCCACTGGGGAGTTGAGGGTGGTGGTGGGGTAAGCTGGGGAGGCAAAGCAGTGGGCAAGGGTGTCTCAGCACAGTGAGATGCTCAGCTGTGCCAGAAGCTGTGTCCCAGCCCGAGCTGGTCTGGAAGACACCCTGTTTGGGGGGCTGGCAGCAGAAGAAGCCACCTGGCCCTGCCAGCAGCCCTCCGGCACAAACCAGGGGGAGCTGACGGCGCTGTGCCCTCTTCCGCAGCACCCAGCACCCCATCGACTTCCCCGACTGGTGCGAGGCCCACTACGACTCGCAGACCTGCCAGATCTCGGTGGTGCAGAAGGCCAACCCCAGCCTGCCCTGCGTGAAGACCGTGGAGCACGAGTGGGGCTCGGCCGGCACCCCCGAGCCGCTGATGAACAAGGTGCTGGGCGCGGGGCTGAGCAGATAAGAAGCTCGGCAGCGCCCCGCGCCCCTTCGGCGGCGTCCTCCCTCCTCCAGAGCACACCTCCCGCATGCTCCAGACCTGCCCCGTCCTGTAGAGACGTCACCGCCGCCACCTCCAAGGGAAACCACTATCCACGCACCATGGTACCGAGCTGACATTTACACCCTCACGCTGCCACAGTACGGCTTTGCTTCTGCCTTCAGCTTCCTGAGCCAAGCCAGGGCATTCTTACTGTGAGATACCCTGCACCCGGCGGGAATGCAGATCCTACGGGATTTCCTCCCAGGTGGGCAGAAAACCTCGTTACTAAAGAAAGGGCTCTGGCACTAAATCAGCCTGGCTTGCAGGAGTCCTGTACTCCCGCATCCACCCTGAAGTGAAGCAGCTCCCTGCTCCCTCCCAGATCCATATCCCTGTGCACAGAAGCTGCTGGGAGCTCACTGGGGAGCATCATGGTCCCTCGTGCAGGACCCTCAGACCCCGGCCAGCCCCTTCTCTGCTCCCAGAGTGTGTGGGGAACAACCCACCTCTGGAACCACTAATCCCCCTGCTCCTGCAGGTTCTGGGGTCCCTAGCACTGCAGGTCAGCCCTGGGCAACACCACAACAGAGCCAGCCCTGGGTGGACAGCAGTGCGGGGGGAACCACCAGACAGCCCCTGGGAGGACCCCCACCCCCAGACATGCAGGGGAGCAGGGAGGGAGGGCTCAGGAAGCAGAAGCAATCCACATGTGCCAGGCTGGAGCCAGCCACCCTGGCAGCCCGCCCCAGCTGGTGCCATGCTGTGTTGTGCAGAGCCTTGTGTAGATGTTTCTGTTCTTGCAATAAAGATACTGAACAAAGAGGAGGTCTCCAGCCTGTGACTGCCATGCAAAGTGGGATGTGTCCACCACTGGGAACAATGCAGGAATAAGGCTCTTGGGAAGGCTGAGTTTTGCACATTCAGATGTTTATTATTTCCATGCAAAGAGGAAAGTTCATTGGAAGGTTTGGTAGAAATGGGGAGCTTGCTGTTGAGCAGGGAGATCTCCATCCCAGCTCCTGGATGCACAGCCTGCATTCCCTACAGCTCCCCAAGGATCCTGAGACCAGCAGGATGCCCTTACACCCAGGAATGCAGACAACAGCCCAGGGGCTCAGTGCTGCTTAGTTTTGTAGCTGCACTACTATTGTGCAGCCACAGCAGAGGCTGCACCCAGGTCACCAGCACCTGTTGGCAGTGTAGGGCTGGCGTGCCAGGACCTGCCTCTTCCAGGTGAGGATGGCACTGGACTGTTCGTGTGGGACACCTCTCTGGGAGGCAGGATGCCTGCCAAGACAGGGGAGTGAGCTCCCATCCAGCCCAGGTGGCCAGTGTGCTTCACCTGGATGCCAGACCTTTGCTTGCAAGGTCTCTCTGTAGGGGCATGGCTTTCACCCAAGGGTGGTACGAAGCTTCACTGGAAGACCTTCCCTCTCCCTTCTCAGGGCTGGGCCTTTCCCTCTTGGAAGCCCCACATGGGGTAAAGGCATGTCAGCAGTTCCCTGGGAGGCAGATTTTGTTTTGGTGAGTGCTGGGACTCGCATCTTCACCCAGGCAGGAAGGGTCCAGCTCTCAGCCGAAGGCTGCAGCACAGGACACTGCAACAAGCACAGTGATCCTCCACCCACAGATGGGACAGAGTTGCCCGGTGCCCACCTGGGCATCACAGCTGAAGCCAAGGGGACACAGGGATGCATGCCCCATGGCATGCTGGTGACAGTCCTGCCTGCTATTCCCACCAGTGGCACACACTTGCAGCACTGCAGGCCCACCAGCTCTCCCTACTTCAGATGGTGATGGAGTTAGTGCTGGAGAACTGAGATACGTAGGAAGCCAGGATGGGATTGGTGGGAAGAACTTTGATGGGCAAGTCCCAGCTGAAAGTGTCCACTTCCATCTGCTCTACCCCAGTCCAGGTAACAGCCTCTGACTGGCTCCCACGAACCAAGCAAGTCCCTGCCGACTCCCCAGAGGTCACAAATTCGAAGTGCAGCCTCCACTTCAGGGACACTGTGGGCAAGAGGGGGATCAGGAGACAACATCACAAGGGACAGGGACAGCAGCTGTCTTGGTGCTGGCTGTCCTGGCAAAGGGAAATGCAAATGATACCACTCACAGAGATGAGCTCCCTCCCATGGGACACAGCCCTGCTGAGCAAGGCAGGGCTGGGGACACTGCAGTCCTTCTGCAGGTCCCTTCCCTGGTGGGTACATACCAATGTTGGTGGTGAATCCTGGGGTTGAGCTGAGTGGGATGGGCAGGCTGAAGCTGCTCTGGGCTGTGTGCAGGCAGGACTCCTGATGGCGGGCGTGCGTGGTGAAGGAGACAGGCTGCCCCCGACGGCGCTGGAACTCCTCCTGGATGCTCTCCTCCGTCTGCAGGCTCACTGAGAACTGCAGGACAGTCAGCAGGGTGCTTGTTCTCACAATGTCACACAGCCCTTGTGTAAAGCCCATGGCCTCCATTTCCCAAAAAAGCTCAGGACTGGATCATTCCCCACCTCACACTCCAAGGAGACCCCAACTGGGTCTCACTAGAAACCCTCAGTAGAAAACCCCCAGCAGCCCAGTGCCATCTAAATCTCTTCTGACTCTCCCCCACCATAAACCCCTGCCTCTCCCCAGTGACCCAAGAGCCAAAAATGACCTGCAGACATGGGATGTCCCCTTCAGAGAAGTTGAAGGTCCCAATGACATCCTCTCCGATCTTATACACGGTCTTAAAGATGCAGAACGTTCCCACCTTCCCACGGGTGTTGCTGATGTTATACAGGTCTGTGGAGCAAGAAGAGGGCGGTAGGAGTTGTGTCAGGATAAGGCTCTGCTCCATGCAGTGCCCTGGGTTAATGACATGACCCCATGCCTGCTGCTTGGGTGTGAAGGGCAGTCACTGGAGGTGGTGTTCCTTCCGGGAAATGCCTGCAGTGAGCAAGAGAAAACCACATTCTGGCTGTGATAGGCCAGAGGGTCTCTCTGGTTGAAGCAGGAAGAGTCTGAGACTGGCTGGGAGGCCCCGACCCAAGGAGGCCCTGTGGAGCTGTTCACAGCCCCAGTTGGAGCTTCACTTTGTCAGTGAGAGATTTTTGCAGCTGGCCTTGTGCTCCATGCCCAGGTTAGGAAGGACAGCAGGCTGGAGCAGGGAATATGACCTACGCAGGCTGCGTCGGGAGGTGGCCACCATGAGCAGTTCTGTAGCCAGGTCGGCCAGGCGAGAGTCTTTCTTCAAGCTCTCCTCCTCCTCCAGGAAGGGGTTTGAGGGCGCAACAGCCTCATCCTGTGGGAACTGGTAATCCTTGAGCCCTGGGGAGAAGGTGAGAGTGTCAGCAGGGCAGGGTGCAGCCTGGCCTGTTGTGCAGGGAGGGCAGTGCGTGGCCTCACCGTGCAGCACGAGGACACGGAAGGGCACGCGCAGGAGCTTGATGGGGGAGTTGACGCGCTGGCAGCCGATGGTCAGCTTGTACACGTACTTCACAGACTGTCCCCGGAAAGAGGGAGGGCCGTCCACAGGCAGTGTCTCACAGTAGGAATCTGCAAGGGGTGCAGAGAAGTTCCAAGGGTTGGGACCAGCAGCAGTGCTGAGCTAGGGACAGTGCCTGGTGCTTTCTGCTGCACGGCAGTCCAAGCACATCCCCAGCTCCCCTGCACCAGGCGCACTGTTCCTCACATCACACGCACCGTCATCCAGACGTTGCTTCCAGCACATACAACCACACACACAAACTGCCTCTAAAGAATGTGAAAGATGTAAAATCCAGGAACACAAACACATGAGAGTCACGAGTTCAACCCGAATTTGCCTCTGTGCACTCCTTCACCCGTCACTCTCACAGCGCAGTCACGCGCTGCAGTCTCCTCCAGGCTCTGCCCCACGCGGGTGCTGATCAATACCTCATGCCTCTTTTGGTATTTGCTTTACACAAACCCCAAACTAGCAACAAAAGCTAGTTTCTTCCTGTATTTTTCTCTGAAGTGCCAGGTCTAAATGGTCAAGAAACAACACCGAGACCTTCGCAACAACCTGTGGCATGTCCCCCTTGACAGACTGATGACTTAGACCACGAAGCCTCTGACTCTGAGGCCTCTGAGATGCTGGAGCCTGGCTTACACCACACACAGCCCTCTCAGAGCCCCTTGGCCACCACACAAACCCCAATTCTCCTGACGCAGTGCGAACACTTCTGCAGCTTTCCCAAACCACATGCTCTACTAACAAGAAAGGCACAAACAGTGAACTGTGGAAAGTCTCCACCTCTCTGGCTTGCCCACCGTAACGCAGATACACCCTGCCAGAGGAAGGGCAGCATCCTGCTCTGAAACCACAGCTCCTTCCCCAAGTCTGGCACATCCTGAATACTGGGGCTTAGATTAAAAGTTAGGGTTACATTTTAAATATAACTCCTAGATTTAAAATAACAGGACTGGAAGGAAGAAAAAGGCCTGTGCTAGTGCGTAGTGTCCACAGGATGTCACACCTTAAAGCACAAGCCTGTCTTGCTCGACCAGGGTTCAGATAAAGCAGAGAAGTGTCCTGACAGGGAGGAAAATCAGGTATTTTCACAGAAGCAAACTGCTGTACGAGACTTAACAGGAGTGCTCACAAAGACCTTCTTGCCCAGTGAGGATAATCTGAGCAGAGACCACCGCTGTCGAAGAAGGATGGGCAGTTTGCTACCTGGCACAGGAATGCCAAGACTCAGGAAGTCCCAGCTTTCTTGCATATCCCAGAAGGAAGCACATTCCTGGCACTATGGATGCCTTCCTTACCAACCCACTGTGCCCTCTGGCTGGGCTCCAGGCCCGTGTCCAGGCTGCTTCCATTTCCTCCCCTCTCTATGATCTAACAAATATTTAAAGGTATTACAAAACCGGAGAGGAGGCAAAAACAGCCACAGAAATGACTTGAGGACTTGAGAAAACGTTTCATGGTGACAAATTTAAAGAGCTCGGCCTGGGCAGAGTGTCAAAGGGCTGGGAGATGAGTCAACTTCAACATATAGCCACCATAACAAGTCTGAGATATTGGGGAATAAGTTGGTCAGCAACTGAAAACAAGGCCTTTTATCAAGAGACAACCCTGACACAACCTCAGCTGTATGTGCCAGCTCTGGTTGCACTTTAATAACACAGTACATTGCTGAAGCAGAATTAAGATTTCTTGGGTTTTCTGTTGGTTTTTCTTTCCCTTTCCAAACTGCGTAGCAAAACTCAAAACTTCTGAAAAACAGGAAATGAAGAATTAAGATACACACCCACATGGCCTTAACTCTCCCTCCACGGAGCTGGCAGGAGCCCCCAGGAATGATGTGCAGCCGTGCCAGCTGCAGTCTCGCGTGAGAGCAGCAGCACCACTGGTTGATGGGATCGGTGTGAGCAGCCTGGCAGAGAATGAGACCAGGGCTGTGATACAAGGATTTTAGTGCTAAAAAGCCACTGCCACACACAGTGACACCACACGGGAGGCATGAAACGGACAGGTGCCTCACACAACCAGCGGGAAAGGCTGTAACAAGAAACCTCGAAGTATAGATGTTTGTGTCCTTCCTGAGGCGTTGCATCCAAGCGCCAGGAAGATGTGGGCTGTTTGTGCCGGTGTCACCCAGAGGCAGAGAGGACGCACATCACAGCATCAGAGGGAAGGACAGACAATCCCTAGCTTAGCTGGGAGCTGAACAGCTTCTGCCTGCAAAGCCAGCGCACAAGGAAATCCCCTCAATCCATCTCAGCCACCTGGAACTCGGGCTGTCGTCACTGATCTGCTCTCCCAGAGACTGCCCAGCCTGCCTGAGATGTTCCAGGAAAAGGAACATCGCCCTGCTCCCAGTGAAGGGATGCTCCAGACCCACACCTGCAAGCAGCAAGGAGCACAGGAGAATTCAAGTGAGCCTCAGGCCAGCCGAGATTCCTGACTCCTCCTCCTCCCTGCTGGCATGGCCAGCTCTTTTTCCCAGTATCATGCTGTAGAATAATAAGTGAATAACCAAACATCCTCAGATGACAGGCTCTGCAGCTTAGTGGCACAGCCCCAGACGACACTGCCCCACCCTACTAACCAGCTAGCCAAGCCAGCCCGGTTTTACCCTGTCCACCTTTCCCTCCAGTCAGGCCCCTCCAAGATGAGGAAGGCAGGAGACATCAGCTCCAAAACCAGCATGTCACAACACTGCGGCTCCTTGGTCTCACTTGCAGCTACACTCTCACCTCTGCAGAGCTCAGTGCTGCAGCAGAGCCCCCTCCACCACAGGCACTGCCTGTCCACTCCCTGTGCTCTGCAATTTGAGAGGCCTCCATCAACCGTTCCCAGCAGATCCCTGGGACAACCTGATGGAGCTCTCCACACACAGCCTGCAAGGCCCAACATCACTGCTGCTACATCACAGGCCACTGGAACGCAAAGGAGATCCGACACGACTTGACAGGCTGGGTCACACAGCCACCGACTGACAGACAACAGCACATACTCGTATTTTCACAGCTGTCTACTCAGACATGGAGAGCTCTGAGCAGAGATTAGGAGTCCTCACTTTTACAGCAGGAAAACTAGAACACACAGAAGACTGTGATCTCCAGGACAGCCACAATGTGAAGAGGAAGTACAAACCTTTGGAGGACACCAGACTAAATTTCAAGAATACTCCCATGTGGCTGAAGATACAAAGGCAAGGAAACAGAGGTGTGTGTAACTGTTCCTTCAGCTGCAACTAGGTATTTCAAACATTTTATTCCTTGCAGCTACACAAGGGACCTGCAGCAAAGGCCGTGGGCCACGGGTAGGACTGATGGACATGCTGCAGGTGCACAGCCATAATGCAGTGGAGAACACACTCCGGATGATGCAGCAGCTCCTGAGCACTCACGCTCCCATCAAAGCATCTCATCTTCCACAAGCACCAGGGTCTCACACTTGCAGCACTTGGGATGGCAAAGCTAGTTTTGAAAGCAGAGCTCCCTGGAGGTGAACTCTGTGAGCAGGGTAAGAGAAGACAAGACTCACAGGACTTTGACTCTCCAGGGTCCAGTCGCAAGTCACAGAAGAGAATCTTTGGTGGGGTGGACAGGATACACTGACCCCGCTCTCCTGGAAGAGAAGAAACATGTGAATGCTGCCCAGACTTGGGCTGTGTCCAGGTCAGTCAAGCTTTATGCTCATGGGGAGGAACAGGGAGAAGAGGGCTGAGGGAACATCTCATGCCCCGGTCATATCATGAGACATTACCAGAACAGCTGGGCAGACAACTGTCATGTTTCATTCCAAGCTAGTGCCACTTTGATCCCAGTATAACAAGGTCCCACAACAACCACCGCCAGGGAATGACACAAGGAAAGCAACACAGACTTCCCACTCACTTCTTTGCATGCTGCCCTCATAACACACATTAGGGTCTACTTGAGTCCTGCTTGCTGTGCTCTCTGTCCCTATCTGGGGTGACAGAAGTAGCACTCACCTCTGTTGGGGACGAAGACGGTCTCGTTCTCTGCCTGCACGTCATGCTTGCTGCCATCCGAGGGAGGGAGCGCCACCCTGTTCTCGCTGGCGTGGAACTGGCAGTGGATCTGGGCGCTGGCCCATGCCAGCATCTCACTAAAAGCAAAGAGCAACACTTGTGTCTACACTTTAAACCTGGATTACACCAAGCAGGAACTGGGAGGAGAGCAGCTCTTTCTGCTCAGCTCCAAGCAGGACTGGCTGTCTGGAAGAAAGAAGGCCTTGCTACACTATCACTGAAGCCACTCTCACAGCTCCCCTGCAAACAAGCCTTGTGAGCAAGCTCAAGGTGTGGTGCTGACCCAAAGCCACTTCCACCCCAGCTGCTGACTGCAGTTTCTCACAAGGCCTGGCTCTGTGGCTAGTCTTAGCCACTACGCCATGGGCACAGCACTGACACAGCACAAGGAAACAACCCTGCCCCAAGAACCTGCTGTGCAAACAAGGCAGAAGACAGCAAGCAGCACAAGTCAGCAGCCCCTGTCCCCTTCCCTGGGGCCAAGAGACAAGGTGTAGAACCTCACAGGGATCTTCGAGAAAACATGCTGAGGTCAGGTGTTCCAAGATCTGGTCTAAAGGCTTACTCATCTTTCTCATCACCCAGAGCTTGGGACTGGCCACTCACTGCACTCTGGGGAGGACACCTCGAGCTGCTGCACATGGGCCTGGGCTGGCAGAGGACTTTTAGCCATGATAACCTAAATCCCAAGCCAGAGGAGACATGCAGTGCAGCACTCCATTAACACAATCATCAGGGAGGTGGGCAAATTCAAAAGCAACAAATACCTGCAAGCTGGGTTCAACTGCCCCTGCCCACAGCTCCCGGCTGCCCCAAGCTCAATACTCCTTGGGGCAGGCAGGGCACAGACATGCTTCCTCCCTCCCTCCCCACAACATCAGCTCCCATCCCTGTCAACATCAGCTGCTGGCTGTGTCAGACCAGAGCAGGATGCTTCTGGGTCTTTCACAAGGACCTGTTTTCCCCTCCTGATGCAAGGGGTTTGCTGACGGCTATGGGGGAGGCAAAGGTGTCATTTTGTCCCCTCTCTGAACAGCCACAGGAATGAATGTAGGGCCACGCATCCAGCACGAAAAACAGTCTCATGTTTTGGACTCTGCTACGTCCTCAGCCACTCCACAAGGCATTTCCCATGGCATTACTGAGACCTTTCAGTTTCCAAATCACTCATCCAGTTTTATTTCAGTGGTTTTTATTTCTACAGTTCAGCCACAGTATGATTCCTGTGGTGTTTTCGAACATCATGATCTGATTAGTAAGCACTGACACCAGCCTTAGGTGGCAGAGGGATTTTTTGCGGCACATGGGTGTCTCTTGGTGTGACACATCAGAGCAGTTAAAGGTCTAGATGAACCAGGGGAAAAGGCGTGTCAGCTGACTAAGGATGCACTATTTGATCTTTTGTATGTGCTGGCTGCCTTTGCTCAAACACACCTTGGTTACTCTACCCAGTGGCTTCTAATCCTACAGTTGTAACTTTGCATTCTCAAAAAATACCAGCACAGCTCTTCCATCAGGGTTGTTTTTTTTTTTTTTCTGTAAAGTATCTGCTATATGGAAAAAGAGAACTGCTCTTGCTTGAGACAATGTTACTAATTTTATATAAGCTTACAGTGCCTTCAAACACTTTTGAATATTTTTTCTTTCTTTTTCAGTGTTTCCCAACAATACGCCACTGGATTGTTTTCATTTTTTTCTAATCAGACATCCAACCAAAATTTGCATGCCCCTTCCTGCCAGCAGACCTGGCTTGTCCAGCTGGTGGGGCACAGAAGGATCCTGCACTGGTGCTGAGGTCACTTCCCTCCTGCCTCGCCTTCCTCACAGCTCCTGTAGTCCACACAGGCTGTGGGCAGAAGAGCTTTGTTTCTTGTATGCCTCATACTCCACAATCAATTTACCTCCTACCATTCCTTCAGTTCTGTCCCTGTGCTTCAAATGCGTGCCTCTCCTTCCCTCCACCTGTCAGCCCCAAAACCTTCCAGTCCCTGACAGATCCATCTGCCTGCTGTGCAGTCGCTGTGGTTTAATTTGGCTCCTGCCTTTATGCAATCCACAGCTTCAATTTCCAAACCACCAACCTATTTGCTGTCACCACTTGTATCACTTGGCCAGGTCTCGTCAGATTGATTGTTTGTTTGTTTGTTTGATTGATTGATTTTAAGAACTTTTTCCAAGAGGCAGTCTTCTACGGAGCACAACACACTTGAAGTTCCCAAATGAAGCTCTGGTAAACTGCAAACCTACAAAACCATTCCAGCTGGTACCCTTGCAGTCCCACACATTTTAGAATCAGGAAAAATGACTCAGTCATTGCACAGGACAGAACACTGATGGAAGCTCAGAAGCTGGATACTTGTGCCACAGCTGAATTTGAAAGCTGAATTCAGCAGGCAAGAGGAAGCAGGAAGAAAAGATGAAAAGTTAAGGAAGGTAATAAACATAGAAGCCCCACAGTGGTAATACAAGAGATTGCTCTGCTGCTGAGACTGCAAGCACTGGGAGTGAGCCCACCAAAGCAAACATGTGTGAATTTCATCCGGTGATGAAAAGATGCTGAACATGACAGGGTTGGAAACAGACACTTCCCAGGAAGGTCTAGAGATGAGAAAGCACTCTCCACCCCCTGAAGAATCAGACAAAGGCCCACACTCAGCGGACATGGAGGCTCTGGGTGATTACTTGTGACACAGAGTCACCCCCTGTGAGCCAATACGGGAAGCTTCCACCTTCTTATATTTCCTCAACACTGATTTTAGGGACAGTGATGACAAGGGGAGATGCAGCACTCAATCAAAGGCTGGGCCATAGAAAATGCTGTCAGAGAAGGTGCCTCTTTCTGACCCTCAACAGTGCTCACCCCTACGCCTGCCATCTCTGGAGGCGGGGATCACACTGATCCCTGCAGCACTGCTGGGTAGAGAGAGCTCCCTCCACAAGCACAGGAAATAATGACGCTGCCTGGATGTTGCTCTGAGGGACTGTCACCCTAGTGTAACCAGATATCCTGCTTTGACAGCCAGTTTGGCTTCATTTTCCGCCAGTAACCCTGTCACTGAGGGCTCACCTGAGGGGCAGAGAATCTCTAACTGCATACTTCTTTCCTTGCCTCCTTCCTGGGGGCAGAAGACCAGAAGAATTACCTCAGCTTCATCCCTGAAACAGCGATAGCACAAAGCCCCCTTAAGGGAGCGCATCAGGCAGGGAAGTCACAGTGGGCTGAGCTGGCACCATTGCCCCACACCTCAGCCATGAGCGCTGCTGCAGAGGGAGAGAGGCTGGGTTAGGGACCCAGGCAGTTCCAACATTTGGAGGCTGCATGCGCAGACTAACATAGGCCCTGTACCTGCTGGCGGAGGTCGAAGAGGCCGACAGTGGGTTGGTGAAAGTGATCACACACTCCAGCACCTCCCCTGCCAGGAACACAGGCCCACGGCCCAGCTTGGCCAACACCTCGATCATGGCTTGGACAGCCTTGGTGCACACCTGCCAAGAAAAAGAACAACAGTGGATGTGGAATCACAGAATGGTCTGGGTTGGAAGGGATTTTAAAGTTGCATTTCGTTTCAACCCCCGTGCCACGGGCAGGGACACCTTCCACTAGACCAGGTTGCTCAGGGCCCCATCCAGCCTGGTCTTGAACACTGCCAGGGATGGGGCACCCACAGGTTCCCTGGGCAACGTGTGCCAGTGCCTCACCACCCTCACGGTAAGAATTTTTTCCTAATATCCAATCTAAACCTCCCCTCTTTTAGTTTAAAGTCATTCCCACTTGACCTGTTGCAGCGACACGGAGGGATGGCTGGGCGCTGCAACTGAGGGGGAACAGGGACACAAACATCAACAGATGCACTCCCCCCCCCCCCCCACACCCCCCCACACACACACCCCGGAGGTGTGCGGGAAAATGCGCACAGCCCTGGCCTTACACACACATACACCCCATCCCCCCGACCCTCACAGCTAAGAGTGGTCTGAACACGCCGCGAGAGTGAGGAGGGACAGCCCTGACACCCCCAACCCGCGGGTCTCGGGGCCGGCCCCGACCGCAAACACGCACACTGGAAGGACCACCCGAGCGATCAGGGACACAGAGCCGCAAGGTCCGCGCAGCTCCCGCCCCGGGGGCCACTCACCGCCCGCACAGGCCCCGCTCGCCGCCCAGCGCCGCTCCGGCCCGGCTACTCTCAGCCGGTCGGCGGGGATCGGCAGCGCTCGGGAACCCTCGGGTGACGCTCGGGAATCCTCGGACCGCGCTCGGGAACCCTCGGGTGACGCTCGGGAATCCTCGAGCTGCCCTCGGGAACCCTCGGGCACCGCTTGGGAACACTCGGGCGAAGCTCGGCAGCGCTCGGGTGGCGTTCGGCAA
>NW_020885316.1:0-20958 GCF_003945725.1 Corapipo altera
TCCCCTCGCCGGCAACAGGTCTACCCCCGTCACCTGGCAACGGGGAGTCAACCGTCAGCGCCACACCCGCATGCGAGGGGGTGGGGATGGACCACCTCCATCCCGCACCGCACAAGCGCGCCCGCGGGCACCGAGGCTCGACCGCTTCCTGCTGTGCTGGGGGGTCACAAGGTCTAACCCCTAGCGGGGAGATGTCGGCAGCAGGGCCCCTCCGCCCTGGGGCGAGGGGCCTCTTTGCTGCCACCCCTCAGCACCGGAGCACCCCTAAGCCCCTCGCCCCGTGTATCAGGCCCGGGACCCGCGCGGAGGGAAGGCCAGGCTCGCGCCCGGCGCCGGGCGGCACGAGGTGGGAAGGACAGCGATCGGTGGACAAAAGCTTGTGTCGAGGGCTGATTCTCAATAGATCACAGCAAGGGAGCTGCTCTGCTACGTACGAAACCCTGACCCAGAATCAGGTCGTCTATGAATGATTTAGCAGTGGGTGCCCCATGATCATGCGGTACGCGACGGGGGAGAGGCGGTGCCGTGTCCGTCCGCCTCTCCGCTCCTGACCACGAGCGGCGCTCCGCACCAGGCCGGCCCCGGGGGGCGGGCGGCCGGCTATCGCGAGCCCACCGAGGCACCGGCGGCGCTGCGGTATCGCTACGTCTAGGTGGGATTCTGACTTAGAGGCATTCAGTCATAAGCCCGCAGATGGCAGCCTCACACCAGTGACTCCTCAGCCAAGTGCATGCACCAGGGGTCTGAACCCGCGGTTCCTCTCGTACTGAACAGGATTACTATTGCAACAACACATCATCAGTAAGATAAAACTAACTGCCGGCGTCGGCGGCCACGGGTGGATGGGGCGGCGCCTGGGCGAGGAAGGTGCCGCACACGTGGGGCCCCGGCGGCAGGTTGTCAGCGGGGGGACTTAGAACTGGAGCTCCGGAGCTGGCCTTAGCAGCAGGTAGACCTGTTGCCAGCGGGAGAACATAGCTGCAGTGTCAGGGCAGGCCCCGGCGGTGGGTAGACCTGTTGCCGGCGAGGGCACTTAGAGCCAGAGTGCCCAGGCTTGCCCTGCTGAGACACCTGCCCAGCAGCAGGTAGACCTGGTCTCCAACCGGTCTCCGAGTTAGGGTCTCCGACCCCTGGTCTCTGAGCCCCGTGGGTAGAACTCCTGTCCAGATCCGGCAGCTTGCCCATTGCCCTGGCCGGCAGCTGCATCCACGGCAAAGTCATGCAGTGGTGGCCGAGGGGGCATCGTCCCCCCCAGCCGAGTGCCACCTGCCTTCCACCAGGCATGTGCCCGCTGAAAGGGGTCGAGGGCACCAAGTGGTGGCAGCAGTGCTGGCAGGGCCTCCACGCCAGCGGCGGTGGCGGGCTGTCATCCAACCGGCCTCAGGCGCTGCCGACGCCGGCTTGGGTGCTGACGCCGACCGCCTGGCCAGTGGCGCAGCTGTCCACTGAGCTCGACTCGGCAGCATGGCGGTGACGGCGTTGCCCATGGACCCGAGGGTCTGTCAGGCGACTGCGGAGAAGAGAGGAGTGGCGAGTGCGGACCGAAGGTCGTACCCTGCCCCACGGGCGCGTCATCCCGGCTAGGAGGTGGGGCGGGAGATGGGCGGCATGTGTGGTCTGGCGCGCACCGCCGCTCTCTGTGCGGAGGCCGGGCTGAACCCACGCGCCTGGGCTGCCTCTGAAGGCGGCGCGAGGCGCGTTTCTCCTCTGCGGTGCCAGCGATCACTGGAGGAGGGGATTCGGCCAGGATCGCGGGCTCCCCACCTCAACCATCCTTGGGAACCCGGCGGGGTTTCTCCCCACCTCTCCTTCGCTCGTGTGCATGCTCGTGTGACCAAGCGAGGCGTGATGTCCTCACCAGATGAGGGGCAGCTCGACACGAGCGGTCCCAGCCCCTCCGCGTGCGCGGAGTGGTGCTGAAAGTCAGACAACTATTAGTGGTGGATCACTCGGCTCGTGCATCGATGAAGAACGCAGATAGCTGCAAGAATTACTGTGAATTGCAGGATACATTGATCATCGACACTTCGAACGCACTTGCGACCCTGGGTTCCTCCCGGGGCTACGCCTGTCTGAGCGCCGCTTGACGATCAATCGCTGTCTGGCGTCCTTTAGGGTCTTGTCTCCGGACTGGGGTTTTGTCACCGACCGGCAGGCGGGTGCCTTTTCTCCCCCGTGCCTCCCTCCCCGAGCTCACCTCTGTCTGTCCGTCCGTCTGTCCATCGGTCAGTCGGGGCGTGCGGTTCGGTGGGAGAAGGGCGGGGGGATGGTTAGCCCTGCGGGTGAGGCGGTGGTGTAGCACCGGCGGTTGAGCGCGTGCCTGACGGCCGGAGTGTCTTTGGGCTTGCAACCTCAGATCAGACATGTCGACCCGCTGAATTTAAGCATATTATTCAGCGGAGGAAAAGAAACTAACGAGGATTCCCTCAGTAACGGTGAGTGAAGAGGGAAGAGTCCAGCGCCGAATCCCCGCCCTGCGGTGGGGCGTGGGACATGTGGTGTAAAGAAACCCCCTCCCCGGCGGCGCTCTCGGGGGACCCAAGTCCTTGTGATCGAGGTCGCAGCCTGCGGACCGTGTGAGACCGGTAGCGACCCCCGGGTGCGCCGGGCCCGGGGCTTCTCGGAGTCGGGTTGCTTGGGAATGCAGTCCAAAGCGGGTGGTAAACTCCATCTAAGGCTAAATACGAGCACGAGACTGATAGTCAACAAGTACCGTAAGGGAAAGTTGAAAAGAACTTTGAAGAGAGAGTTCAAGAGGGCATGAAAACGTTCAGAGGTAAACGGGTGGGACCCACACAGTCCGCCCGGAGGATTCAACCCAGCGAGTTGCAGTCGACCAGCGTGGGCCCGGCGGATACCCGCCTCCGCCTCCCCTCCGTCCTCCGGACCCCCACCCACGGGGCGGGCCAGCACAGGGGCCAGCACGGGGATCGCCGCCCAGCCGGCGGCCGGCCCTGGCCGAGCACGTGGTCCCGGCGGTCGCCTGTGGCACGCGGTCCCAGCTGGTGCCCGCGCGCCCGGCCGCAGCCAGCACAGAGTGGGGGAGGGTCTCCGGGGGGATCCCTGGGCCGGCGCCCCGCTTTGACCGGCGCCTAGCAGCCGGCTTAGAACTGGTGCGGACCAGGGGAATCTGACTGTTTAATTAAAACAAAGCATCGCAAAGGCCCACGGCGGGTGTTGACACGATGTGATTTCTGCCCAGTGCTCTGAATGTCAAAGTGAAGAAATTCAATGAAGCGTGGGTAAACGGCAGGAGTAACTATGACTCTCTTGAAGGTGTATAGTTACTGACTGGGCTAAACTGCAGAGGTTGCACCTTCCCGTGGTCCCGCTGGATGCCCTATATGGGTTACTAAGTCAACCTCTGCCCCAGTTCGGAGGAGGGGTTACAACCTCTCCCTCCCTATCGTCTGGAGTCACTGCCCAGCAATAGTAATTTCACAATAGTGATAAAAAGTTTCGGTATTAACTTACAAAAGTTAATCACCCGGAACCTTGCCCACAGGCTAAAGTTGGGCACAGGTTGACAGGTATTGAGGGCTACCGTTAACCTTTCCTTCCTTCTCTTGGACTGACGAACTACTTATCTTGACAAAATGGGCCGACTGCTAAGGCTAATGCATATATCAATGGCCACTCAAACCGATCCTAAGAATTGGAAACCTGTCATAGCCAAATTAAATGAAACACCAACTCCCTTAATAATAACATCAGATGAGATTGAATTGCAACAGCTAGAATTCGCTAGTTCTAATGAGATCAAGAACTGGCAGGCAATTCAGTCTCTAAAACTGGGAGATAATTTGGCAACATTACCAGAACCTTATGAGTCATTAACACCTGACTCAGTCAGGGAAAATGAGAACAATATCTCTGACAATGACAATGAAAACAACAGAGATGAAGATGATTCATTTACCCTCACAACTGAACTTAACCTCCCAGAAAGACCAAACACCAGAGGAAATACCACTGGTAAAACTACCGGACAAAAATCCACCTTGTCCATGTTGTAAGATCAAAATATTGGGAGTACAGAGGCTTGTAGACCACCTTCTTAGATTACATGGAAAAAGAAAGATCATTTTCCAATGTATTAAATGTGGTCTGCAAAGTGATAATTATCGCTCTACTGTCTGTCACTATCCATTGTGCAAAGGTGCTAAGGAGGTGGTTACATCTGGAGATTGGATTTGTGAGGAGTGTGGGAGGAGCTTCCAATCAAAAAGTGGCCTGGGACAGCATAAGAGGCTGAGTCACCCAGAAATCAGAAACCAGGAAGGGATTGCTGCTACTCGCCCTAAAGTGAGAACAGCTCAGGAATCATCTCGTAAGTGCTCATCAAAAGAGGAAGAACTATTGGAGAAACTGGTAAAACAATACGAGGGAGAGAGATATATCAATAAACTAATCGCTGAACATATTCCATCTAAGACAATTAAACAAATCAGCGATAAAAGGCGGTATATGATTCCTGTACAAAAAGAAAGGGAAGATCAGGAAGTGTATGTACAGGTAGAGAAAAGAAAGAAACATCTAACAAACGCAGAAACATTGAACCTGGATCAGTTGAGGGCACATTATATAGCAATGATTACAAAAGGGATAAAATCAAGAAAGATGAATAACTATCCGAGGGCATTCCAGAAAATTGTTGAGGGGAGAACAGATATCTACGCAATAGTTAATGATGTAACGAAAGAATGGTATGGACACCTTGAGACCAGGTGTCAAATAGATAAAACATCAAATATGAAACCAAAAAGAGGCAAAACACAGGATACACAAAGTAAGAGAAAAGCAGCAATTTGGATGAAAAAGAGAGTGATCAAAAGGGGGCAATATTTAAGATTTCAAAAACTATTTTACAAAGATGAAGGGAAATTGGCAAGAATAATCCTCGATGATATTGAATCTGTGAAATGTGAAATACCAGTCCCAGAGGTATACTCTGTATTTAAATCTAGATGGGAAACAACTGGTGGGTTTAAAGATCTTAGAAATTATCGATCTACAGGAATGGCTGATAACAACGCTTTTAAAGCCATGATTACAGAAAAAGAAATTACTAAGAACATCAATGAGATAAATAAAAATGCAGCTCCTGGACCGGATGGGATCACGATAAGAGACTTAACTAAAATGGATCCCAAATACTCACAAACAACTGAAATTTTTAACTTATGGTTAACATCTGGGAAAACACCGGACATGATATGAGGGTGCCTAACTATATTGCTACCTAAATCAACTAAACCAGACCGTCTCAATGACATCAATAATTAGAGACCCATTACTATCGTGTCTGTAATTTTAAGGCTATTCTCAAGGATATTGATGGCTAGGCTAGCAAAGGCTTACCCCATAAACCCTAGACAAAGGAGATTTATAAAATCACCATGCTGCTCTGAAAATTTAAAATTATTACAACTTCTGATAAAGAATGCAAAAAGAGAATGCAAAGAGCTGGGAGTGGTGTTTGTTGACATCGCAAAGGCTTTCAACACAGTAATCCATCAACACATTATCGCAGGCTTGAAACAAAAGGGTGTAGATGCTCATATTATTAATTTGATTGCAAATATGTACGAAAATATCTACACTCAAATTGGCACTAAAAATGAACAATCCGATGCAATCCAAATAAAAGTGGGAGTCAAACAAGGGGACCCTATGTCTCCATTATTATTTAATTTGGCTATGGACCCTTTATTATGTGAATTAGAACAGTACGGAAAAGGGTTCCATCATAGAAATAGGTCGATCACTGCAGTGGCTTTTGCTGATGATCTGGTCTTACTCAGTGGATCCTGGGAAGGTATGAAAAAGAACATTGAGATTCTTGAGACATTTTGTCTTAAGACACAAGGGGAAAAATGTCATGGTTTTTTCATCAAACCTACAAGAGATGCATATACAATCAATGATTGTATAGTCCTTCATGGACTATAGGTGGTACACCCCTCAATATGGTTTGTCCTGGTAGCTCTGAGAAATATCTGGGCCTACAGATTGATCCTTGGGTACAAATAGCCAAACCAGATTTGTCATCAAGAATAGAAACATGGCTAAACTGCATTAGTGAAGCACCACTCAAACCACTACAAAGAGTGGATATTTTAAAAACATATGCGATCCCTCGAATAATATATCTAGCAGACCACACAGAGACAAAACTGGATTCTTGGAAGCCCTAGATTTAAAGATTAGGGCAACTGTTAAGAAATGGTTACATCTACCGACCAAGACTTGCGATGCCATCTTATATTCCAGCATAAAGGATGGTAGATTATGTATTACAAAACTACAGGCACTGATCCCGAGTGTACAAACCAGAAGGTTACATAGGCTGGCACAATGTTCTGATGATACTTAAGAGCTGTTTTGCAGGAAGAAAACATCACGCAGATATATGAGAAATTGTGGATAACAGCTGGAGGAGACAAAGATAAGATACTGAATATCTGGGCACCCAAAACAATGGTGGAGACATCTAATCTGGGTGAGGAAGATACATCAGAATGGGAAATAAGTACACCAAAAAACATATACCCACTGCCTTGTAACGGGAAGAAAATGGAATTTCAAAAATGGACCCAATTACAATCCCAAGGTATTGGAATCACCAGCTTTGAAGGGGATACGATTAACAATAACTGGATTAAGAACTATTGAGGTATACCCCATACGAAGCTCCTGACAGCTCTACAATTGAGGGCAAATGTCTACCCCACCAAAGAATATCAAGTGAGAGGGAAGAAAGACGGATACATCAGGTCCTGTAGACACTGCCAAACCGGGAACAAATCCTGTGCTCACATCATTGGACAATGCCCAGTCGTTAAAGATGCCAGGATAAAACGTCACAATTACATCTGTAACATGCTTTCAGAGGAAGTGAAAAAGAGACTGGGTCATCTATCAGGAACCTAATATAAGAGACACAGACGGGGAGCTGTTTAAACACGACCTCATCTTTGTGAAGGAAAAACAGGCACTTGTCGTGGATGTGACAGTGAGATATGAAGCAGATAACACCACGCTGGAGAAAGCAGCAAAAGAAAGTGAAAAAGTATCAACATCTGAAAAAGGCGATCCAAGAATTAACCAACACAGACAAAGTCATCTTCATGGGCTTCCCCCTTGGAGCGAGGGGTGAGTGGTATAACAAAAATTTTGATCTTTTGCAGACTCTGGGTCTATCAGCCTCAAAGCGGGAAAGGGCAGCCCGAACTTTGGCATCCAGAGCCCTCCTCACCTCTGTTGACATCATACATATGTTTGCGAGTAAAAGTTCACACAGCTCTGTAAGTAGTTAAGTCCTTCTGTTGTTAGCAATGTTTTAGAATTCACTGTTTTTATCGTCTTTTACTGTCTTTACTGGTTTTATTAGTATTACCCTTGGTCTATTGTATTTTACTGCTATTAAAGCTGTGTTACCTGTTGCAACCCCCTTCCCCAAAAGTGGCGAATCTAGTAATGATTACATCTAGTGCTCACTGGACATGACATTGGTGGACGGACCACCTCTAACCCTGAAAAGGTGCACACACTAAAGTGTGTGTTAATCTAATAGCTTGGACTCTCTTTACGTGGAATGGCTCTGGCCACCTCGACTCAGCTGCTGAGGTGCCGGCGGGTAGAGTTGCTCTCCGAGCCTTGCAGGTAGACCCAGTTTTGGAGATCAGCGGGTAGACCCGCTGTCCGTGCTCAGCGAGTAGACCACGTCCGAGCCCCACGGGTAGACCTGGTGTCTGAGCCCGGCAGGTAGACCTGGTGCCCAAGCCCGGTGGGTAGACCTGATGTCTGATAATACTGTATGGGCCACCAGCGTTGGCAGCCTTGGGTATGCTGTCCTCCACGTCATTGTGGTGGCAGGCTGAGTGAGAGTGGCCGTGGGGCTATTCCCCGAGTGACGATGGATGAGGCTTTTCAGGAGGCGTGGGAGAGGGCCCCTGGTGGGCCAATTCTCTGTGGCCGACTGAGGCGCAGCGGAGGCCGGTGTTCAGGCCGGGCGGTATCCTTTGCCCGTGGGCTTCCCTTGGCAGGCGAGGTGTCGTCCCTCCCAGCGAGGAGGGTTTCTTCACCATGCCAGGCTGTGTGACAGCCGTGCGGCCCCGCGAGCCTTACAGGTGTCCTTGATAACAGGCAAGGTGCCTTTGCCGGCCTCAGTCCGGGTCACGCCCGTGGGTGCCAGTGTGGCTGGAGCCGACGGTGAACCAGAGAGAGAAAAGAAAGGGAAGGCTCGGGGGGTGTACTGCAAGCCCCCCCCGCCCGCAGAAAGCGCCGGAGAGCGCAGCGGGTTGCCACCCACTGCCGAGCAAGCCGCCCCGTCCAAGGGACCTTGGTGACCGGGCCGAGCCCGCCTCGTTGGGTCACCATCTCCTCTAGCACATCCGGTGGTGTCGCGCAGCTGAACCGCGGCCGGCGGCGTGCATGGCTGCGCGAGGGAAGCGAAGGCGAGCCTGCAGGAGGCTACCTGACAGAAGCTACGCAACGGTCCCGGCCGGGGTCGGCCGTCGCCACGCGCGGTTCAGGCCCGCCGGCGTCCGTCGTGAGGTGTCCAGAGAGAGGGAGCGAGAAGCCAGCCTGCGCCAGGGCGCCAGGAGGGGTGGCAGGGCCAACGGGCCGCCAGCGGGGCGACGGCGGGCGGTGCCGCTCGGATGGCGGCTGCCTGGTTGATCCTACCAGTAACATATGCTTGTCTCAAAGCTTAAGCCATGCATGTCTAAGGACACACGGGCGGTACAGTGAAACTGCGAATGGCTCATTAAATCAGTTATGGTTCCTTTGGTCGCTCCTCTCCCGCTCCTTGGATAACTGTGGTAATTCTAGAGCTAATACATGCCGACGAGCGCCGACCTCCGGGGACGCGTGCATTTATCAGACCAAAACCAACCCGGGCCCGCCCGGCAGCTTTGGTGACTCTAGATAACCTCGAGTCAATCGCAAACCCCCGCGGCGGCGACGACCCACTCGAATGTCTGCCCTATCAACTTTTGATGGTACTTTCTGTGCCTACCATGGTGACCATGGGTGACGGGGAATCAGGGTTCGATTCCGGAGAGGGAGCCTGAGAAATGACTACCACATCCAAGGAAGGCAGCAGGCGCACAAATTACCCACTCCCGATCCGGGGAGGTAGTGACGAAAAATAACAATACAGGACTCTTTCGAGGTCCTGTAATTGGAATGAGTGCACTTTAAATCCTTGAGCGAGGATCCATTGGAGGGCAAGTCTGGTGCCAGCAGTCGCGGTAATTCTAGCTCACGACCGGAGTGGACCATGTGGTCGGCGTGGGGGAGGTCCCTGGGGGAGGTCTCCAGGCCAGCGCCCCGCCTCTGCCGGCGCCTAGCAACCGGTTTAGAACTGGTGCGGACCAGGGGAATCCGACTGTTTAATTAAAACAAAGCATCACAAAAGCCCACGGCGGGTGTTGACGCGATGTGATTTCTGCCCAGTGCTCTGAATGTCAAAGTGAAGAAATTCAATGAAGCGCGGGTAAACGGCGGGAGTAACTATGACTCTCTTGAAGGAGTATAGTTACTGACTGGGCTAAACTGCAGAGGTCGCACCTCCACGTGGTCCCGCTGGATGCCCTTTAAGGGTAACTAAGTCAACCTCTGCCCCAGTTCGGAGGAGGGGTTGCACACCTCTCTCTCCCTATCGTTTGGAGTCACTACCCAGCGATAGTAATTTAACAATAGTGATACAAAGATTTTTTGGTATTAACTTACAAGAGTTAATACCCGGTGCCTTGCCCACAGGTTAAAAGTTGGGCACAGGTTAACAGGTATTGAGGGGTGCCGTTAACCTTGTTCTCCCTCTCTTGGACTGACAAATTACCTAACTTGACAAAATGGGCCGATTGCTAAGACTAATGCATGTAACAACTGCTACACAAACCGATCCCAAGGATTGGAGACCTGTCTTAGTCGAATTAAATGAGACATCAACTCCCCCAATAATAACATCAGATGAGGTTGAATTGCAACAACTAGAATTCGCTAGCTCTCATCAGATCGAGAGCTGGCAGGCAATTCAATCTCTAAAACAGGGAGATAATTTGGCAACATTACCAGAACCTTATGAGTCATTAACACCTGACTCAGTCAGGGAAAATGAAAACAATATCTCTGACAATGATAATGGAAGCAACAGAAGTGAGGATGATTCATTTATCCTCGCAACCGAATCCACCCTAGACTCCCAGAAAGACCAAACACCAGAGGAAAATGTCTGGTAAAACTACCAGACAAAAATCCACCTTGTCCGTGTTGTAAGGTCAAAATATCGGGAGTACAGAGGCTTGTAGACCATCTACTTAGAGTGCATGGAAAAAGAAAGATCGTTTTCCAATGCAGTAAATGTGGTCTGCAAAGTGATAATTATCGCTCTACTGTCGGTCACTATCTGTTGTGCAAAGGTCCTAAAAAGGCGGTTACACCTGGAAAATGGGTTTGTGAGGACTGTGGGAGGAGCTTCCAATCAAAAAGTGGCCTGGGACAGCATAAAAGGCTGACTCACCCAGAAACTAGAAATCAGGAAAGGATTGGTGCAACTCACCCTAAAGCGAGAACAGCTCGGGAATCATCTCGTAAGTGTTGGTCAAAAGAGGAGGGAAAACTATTAGAGGAACTGGTAAAACGATACGAGAGAGAGAGATACATCAATAAGCTAATCGTGGAACATATTCCATCTAAAACATTTAAACAAATCAGTGATAAAAGGCGGCATATGATCCCTGTACAAAGAGAAAGGGAAGATCAGGTAGCATACGTACAGGTAGAGAAAAGAAAAGAACACCGAACAAACACAGAAACACCGAGCCTGGATCAGTTGAGGGCACACTATATAGCAATGATTGCAAAGGGGATAAGATCAAGGAAGATGATCAACTATCCAAGGGCTTTCCAGGAAATTGTTGGGGGGGGAACAGATACCCATACAATAGTTAACGATGTAACGAAAGAATGGTATGGGCACCTAGAAGCAAGGTGTCAAATAGATAAAACATCAAATATGAAACCAAAAAGAGGCCAAAACCAGGATACACAAAGTAAGAGGAAAATAGCAAAATGGATGAAAAAGAGAGCGATAAAAAGGGGACAATATTTAAGATTTCAAAAATTATTTTACAAAGATGAAGGGAAATTGGCAAGAATAATCCTCGATGATATTGAATCTGTGAAATGCAAAATACCACTCCCAGAGATATATTCTGTATTTAAATTGAGATGGGAAACAACTGGAGAGTTTAAAGATCTTGGAAATTATCGATCTACAGGAATGGCTGATAACAACACTTTCAAAGCCATGATTACAGAAAAAGAAATTATTAAAAACATCAATGAGATAAATAAAAATGCAGCTCCTGGGCCAGATGGGATCACGATAAAAGATCTAACTAAAATGGATCCCAAATACTCACAAACAACTGAAATTTTTAACTTATGGCTAACATCTGGTAAAACACCGGATATGATACAGGGATGCCGAACCATATTAATACCTAAGTCAACTAAGCCAGACCGTCTTAATGACACCAACAGTTGGAGACCCATCACCATCGGGTCGATACTTTTAAGGCTATTCTCAAGAATACTGATGGCTAGATTAGCAAAGGCGTGCCCCATAAATCCCAGACAAAGAGGTTTCATAAAATCACCAGGTTGCTCTGAAAATCTAAAACTATTACAGCTTCTCATAAAGAATGCTAAAAGAGAACATAAAGAACTGGGAGGGGTGTTTGTAGACATTGTGAAGGCCTTCGACACCGTGAGCCATCAGCATATCATCATAGACTTAAAACAAAAGGGTGTAGATGTTCACATTATTAATTTGATTAAAAATATGCGATCCCTGGAGTAATATATCTAGCTGATCACACAGAGATAAAAGTTGCTTTTTAGAAGCCCTAGATCTAAAAATTAGGGTTACTGTCAAGAAATGGTTACACCTGGCAGGCTACGGCGCTGAGGACGAGGCCGTTGCCCAGGAGGGCAGCCAGGGAGATGCCCAGGAAGAAGCAGAAGTGCAAAAGCTGCAGCCCTCGCATGCCAGGAGGAGGAAGTGGAGGATGGAGTTGCTGTTGGACATGAGCTTCCTCCGGGCATCAGGAAGTGTCCAAGGAGGAAAAGGCAGTGAAAACTTTGGGACAGGTTTCCTAGATCAAACCCGTGAATTCCTTTGAGCATCAACCCTCATGCCAAGTATCTGCAGTCACACATATGTAGATTCTGGACTGTAGAAGACAGGCTTAGTATGACTTTAAGATGATTTCTTCTGAATTTTTTGATTTACTGCTGGGTCTGAGAGCTGTGTCACGGTGACACGGGGGGTATCATGAAACCAAACGAAACCTGAGACATTTCAGAATCCCACGTGTGTTGGGTCTGTCTGAGCTGGAGTTCATTTTCTCACTGCAGCCGTCACAGTGCTGTGCTTTGCATTGGGAGCTACAAAGGGGTTAATCACACCAGTGCTTTGGCAACGGCTGAGCAGGGCTGGCACAGCATCGGCATTGTCAGCTTCCTCCCTTCAATCGGGGGCAAGATCATGGGAGGGGATACAGACAGGCCAGTTGAGTCAAATGGACCAAAGGGATATTACAGAATATATGGCGTCAGCTCAGCTACAAAAGCTCAGGAAAGGAACAGGAAAGGGGGGAAATCCTTTTTTTTGCAATACTTGCCTTCTGAGCGGCCTCTCTGTGTGGTGAAACCCTCCTTCCCGTGAAGTGGCCAGGCATGGCTGTTGACGGGAAGTAGAGAATAAATCTCTTTATTTTCCTCTTCACTTATACATGCACAAGCTTTGGCTTTTGCTTTAGCAAAGTGCCTGATCTCAAGGTAGAAGTCATTTTCCATGTTTTACTGTCTCTGCTATCTGGTTGGGAAGGGCAGCGATAGAGTAACTTGGTGGGCACCAGGCATCCAGGCAAGGTCAACCCACTGCAACACTGCAGGTTCTCATGGAACCAAAGGACTGCTGCGACACTGGGGGAACTCATGGAATCAAGTGGTCGTCGTGACACTGCCCTGCATCACTGAAGCAAATGTTCCCTGGGAAACTACAGAAAACCAGGGAATTAAGGGATGTCATTGGGACGAGCTGGACCTCGTGGAATTAAACAAACCCTGGGATATCTTTGGAACTTCATGGAATCAAAGGCATAAAGCAAAAAAATTCAACCCATTGACCAGAAACCATTGGATCGAACCTTTCTTTAAGATGCCAGTTGGGATTCATGGGGGTATTCATGGGACCATGCATGAATCAAAGAATCAATATAAATTTCGGAATATAAATCAGTGATACTTGAACCACCCTCCCCTTCACAAGCAGTCCAGAATTCTGTTATGATTTTGGGGTCAAAGAGCATCTGGGATTGTATTCGTGGAGCAAGACTGCCATCTAGCGTCCATTTCTTCGGGGGGGCAGTCGTTTTCGCAGAGCGGTCTTCTCGCTGAGCAGGCTTCGTAGCATCTCTGATTGATCTATCTGACCTCTAAACCCTAAAGTAAATGTTCTAGGACCAGCTAGAACATGTGTCTTAGAATTTCCCATTTGCTTTAACAATGTTTAATTGACTTTCTTCTTAGCAGAACAATATCTTTTTAAACAAGTTTTTGAGGCATGCAAGCTAATTTCTCGAAGATGGACATACACATTAGTTTCCATGTATCATCTACATTCTCTCTCCTAAAACTAATTGTAGTCTAAAAGAAAAGACCACTACCGTGTCAATTAAGCAAATCCCTTTGTCGATTAGGATTTTTATCTAAGAGAAAACTTCTGATTTCCGAACTCATTTAGAATAGAGATCCTCTCTCATTTCAGTGCCATTGTGACAATATGGGGCCTCATATAACACATGGAACACCGAACACTGCAGATTGCCAATGGAATCAAGGGACCATTGTGACACTCTAGGGTCTCATGGAAGAGGGAGGCCCTGCAGAGAGACCTCCAAACAGAGGTTTGGGTAATCATCAACCAGAGGAAATTCAACAAGGGGACGTGCCGGATCCTGTCCCCAGGATGAGGCAACCCCGGATGTACGGACAGACTGGGAATGACGTGCTGCGTAGTAGTGCTGGAAAATGGCCTCTGGGGTCCTGGTGGATGGCCAGTTGGCCGAGAGTCAGTGGTGCCCTGGCGGGGGCTCACTACTCGGTCACACAAGGGTTTTCAGACACACGAGTCTTTCCCTTGCACACACACGCAGAGAGTTCATGGCAGCAGGGGCAGTATCTCCTGGGGCTCCTGCTACCACGCCCGGAGTCTGGATGCACCTCAACCCTTTGGGGTACCACCTGCTCTACCACTCTCAGACGTGCCCCATAGCCTGAGGGATAGACACGGGGAGCTCTGTCCACAGAAACACATCTCAGAACTGCATCCAGGGCTTTGGTGGCGTTTAGTATGGTAAATGCAAAGTGACACCGAGACACTCTTTGTCCCATGTAACTTCAAGGCTCCCGCCGGAGGCTGATGGCATTTGTACTTGCTCAGGGTCATCTCCCTGCACCAACACCAACTGTGTGCTCAAGACTTGTCTGTGCAATGCAAACAGAGACAGTCTGTTTAGTCCTTCCGTGTCTCTCCGGAGAAGGTGAAAGAAACTCTGTGGACTGGGTGAGAAACCAGTGCTGGAAGTAGTGGTTCTATTGAGAGTGCCAATGAAGACTGGTTGTCAGGTCTGTGGAGCTGACCTGGGTTTTCCAGTGCACATGGCAACAGATCACACCGTGCCCTGGTGGTCCTCCAAGTCCTCCTACGGAGGTGAGTGACAGCGATGGGAAAGAGAATGAGCTTTTTGACTGTGCCTCTGAGTATCCCCCAACCTGCTGCAGATGTGTTGCTTCCAGCACATCCAGTTCAGGTGTGACAGGTTGTTCCCTTGTCCTCTGAGCAAGAGGAGCAAGAGGAGGGACACAGCAGAACTCACGTACTGAGACTGCATCTCCACGAAATCCAAAGTAGGCGGCAGGTGCCACTCCACGTCCGAGTTTTCTCTGGGGAAGGTACTTCTCCCATACTCTGCCTGGCAGTAACACTGGTGCCACAGCCGCTGTCAGTCTTGAGCTCCCCGCTACCAACCCGCACCCCTGCCCCCCAGTATGGACACCCGCGGTGCAGAACCGTAACCGCCGCCGCTCTGCCGCCGCTCTCGCCTGGCCTCTGCCTCCTGCTCGCACCCGACGAGAGCCCGAGCAGTGCCAGCGCCGGGTTCAGCCGCGGAGTGGAGTTGTCGGAGGTGAGTAGTGGAGGGAGAGGAAGGTAGAGGAGGGAGAGGAGACGGAGAGGAGGCGACCCACCCGGAGCAGAGAGCCGGGGCTGGCGGGGGCAGAGAGACGCCGGGTGGCGGATCGGTGGATGCGGCGCTGACTGGGAGCTGGGTTGGCGGCGCTGGCCGCGGTTCTGCTCGGGGCGCAGGGTTGGCGGCCGGGGATAGCGGGGACCGGGGCAACGGCTGGGGTGGCCGTGCAGGTCCCTCGAGGTTGCCGTCCTGCCCGGCACCTTCTTCACAGAGCTCTGCCCCCGAACTATCCTCCCGTCCGTCCCTCCCTCTGCTCCATAAAGCATTCCCTCGGAACACTCCTCGCTCTTTTCTTTGTCGAACCGTTCCTGTTTCCTTGATTTACTCTCTATCCTTCAGAGAACTCCTGCAGCTCGTCCTTCCCCTTTCCTACTTTTCTTCCTCTCTTTGCTTAGACCCGCAGCTCCTGGTACGCGCTGTTAAAGGGTTCAGAGAGCTGCGGGTGAAATCCGGGCTGCTGCCGGTGTCGGGAGATCGTCTTTCCACCGTTATCTGGCTCTCCCGACCCCTTCATGGGGACGCGACTCTTTTCCCTTGCGGACGTCGAATCATTGACACCGTCGTCTTGGGAGCTTTCAGGGGATTTTCCTGGAAATACACAACTCGGTTAATTGGATCTACTGCGGAGCAAATTCGCACCCCTATGAAACCAGGACGATTCAGTCCCAAGCAGAGCACAGGCTTGTGACAGAATGCCTGTGTGCCAAGGGACGTTAAGCAGCACGAGGCAGCGCAAGTCTGGGCACCCTGCAGTCTGCTGCAATGTGTGTCCCTAACTTCTCCTGAGCCATCGTTTCCTTGCACCTTCGTTGCTTCTCTGGCTCAGGAAGACCTTTCCGTATGGATAGTAAAAAGGTTCTGACTTTGCCTTGAGTGTGGCAAAGACACGGTAAGGGTCCGCAAGATATGGAATGTCACTCGTAAAGGATCTGAACACTGCATCTCGGATGTGTGCTCAAGAAACTGTGAAGGCAGACAGTGCTATTGAACGAGGTGCAACCAAGCCAGAGCAAGTGTTAGAGGTGGTGAGAGACGAGAAAAAAGCAGTAAGAAAGTAGGGTCTTCCAGCCATGTGGCCCTGGGCTCAGGAAGGATGGTTGCAAGACCATCCTTCATTATCCTCTCGGTACAAATGCAGACTCCTCACCTTCCTGTAAATATGTTACCTCTGCTCTGATACCTAAGAGGGGAGAACCATGTCAGGAGCACACAGGCACAGGGAGGGTGAGCTTGATGTTGATCTTCCAACTGGCAAGCCTGTGAAATATTGAGGACCGTCTACCTGCTTAGAAGTCCCTTTTAGACCTTGAGGTGGTGCAGCAGTTCCACTGGAATGCTCTTACTCTTACCATTAGCATCATTCCGTCGTTTTTCACTTCATCATAAATGCTTTGTAGAGGAAACGCCATTTTAGACTTAACCAAAATGAACAGTATGTTTCCTGTTGTGTGATGGGTGCCAGGGATCGCTGTGGAGTTGATCTAGAGAAGGGGCTGGGAGTAAGGGTCTCCATGTGCCAAGACCTCAGACCTTCAGCTTCCCTTTCCAATGGGTGGACCAGGGCTCTCCCAGCCCCACCACTGGCAGGAAACACTCCGGTGGTTGCCCCGTGTGCTCCCTTCGTGTGCGTTACGGTCACCTACTGAGTGTTCCTCCTGTTCCCTGCTCATCCCTCAGCACATTCCCTAGGGTTTATGCTGTCCTTGCCACAGCTGGGACTGGGATATCCAACAGCCCTGTTGGAGCCAGGTTCCTCTCTCCCACTGTGCATTTTGCCAGCAGAGAAAGGCGCAGCCAGAGACACCGGGCTGCTGCCAAGCAGGGCTCATCTCCTGGGGAACTAGGAGAGAGACATTCTTCTCGGGCAGATGAAGAAGGACAATGGAGAAACCACGGAGGCGGAGGAGACACGTGCTCTCCGAGGAACATGCAAGCAGCCCAGAGAGCTGAGGACAGCACGGGAAGATGTGGAAAGGTGCAGCAGGGAAAAAACCCCGGAGCTCACAAAAGCCCAGCAGAGTGTGCAGCAGAGCAGGCGATTGCAACTCGGGGGGAGAGGACTGCAATGTGAACTGACAGGGAACAGTCCCTACCCATGAGTGAGGCCCCAGAGCCAGGCAAAACTCAGAATGCCATCGGCTGAGGGAGCCACAGGGGTTGCTGCTTGGGGAGGGAGAAACCCAAAGAGAGCAGTTCAGGTACAGAAAGAACAGGTCATTTCTCTGCCCTCCTGCTTCCTTTGTTCCCCAAAAGAGTCGTTTCTGGCAGCTCTCTTCTCTGGAAAGGGAGGTGATTTCTAACTCTCTCAGCAGACAGTCAGGTTGGTCTCAGCATGAACTTCGGCTATCTCGTCCTTAATTTTGGCCTTGGCCACATCCTCTCTAGAGCGCCGCGTCCCCATGACGGGACCGGGAGAGCCAGAGAACGGTGGAAAGACGATCTCCCGACACTGACAGCCGCCTTCTTCCTATCCAAAGAGAAAGGTCTTCATGCGTCAGAGAAGCAAGGAAGGTGCAAGGAAGGTACAAGGAAGGTGCAAGGAAACGATGGCTCAGGAGAAGTTTGGGACAAACATTGCAGCTGACTGCAGGATGCCTATACTTGCGCAGAGCCGCGTCCCTATGACGGGGCCGGGAGAGCCAGAGGACGGTGGAAAGACGATCTCCCGTCACAGGCAGCCGCCCGGCTATCGCCCGCAGCTCTCTGAACCCTTTAGCAGCGCGTGCCAGGAGTTCGGGGCTGTGACCCGGGAGCTGCCTGTAGAAAGGGATAAAATCCCCCATCCGTCTGTTGGCCTGTGAGCACTTGATGGTGATTTCACTGCCCTGGGTTCTGCCTGCACACAGCGGCAGGGAGAAAAAGAGGAAAAGCTGTCAGAAGTGCTTTTGGCACTGGATGTTGTTTCCCAGAACAAAGGGCACAGAAGAAGTCAGAACCATCCGGAGAAGAATTTGAAGAGGATGTCAAGGTGTGCAGCAGTGGAAGTGCCCATTAGTATTTGCTGGAGAGATGAGTGCGGGAAAGAGAGGTGGATTGGTTGGAGTCACTGAAGAATGGAATACTGCGGGACTAAGCAAAGAGAGGAAGAAAAGTAGGAAAGGGGAAGGACGAGCTGCAGGAGTTCTCTGAAGGACAGAGAGTAAATCAAGGAAACAGGAACGGTTCGACAAAGAAAAGAGCGAGGAGTGTTCCGAGGGAATGCTTTATGGAGCAGAGGGAGGGACGGATGGGAGGATAGTTCGGGGGTAGAACTCTGTGAAGAAGGCACGGGGCAGGACGGTAGCCTCGAGGGACCTGCACGGCCACCCCAACGGCTGTCCCGGCCCCCGCGGTCCCCGACCGTCAACCCTGCGCCCCGAGCAGAACCGCGACCAGCGCCGCCAGCCCCGCTCCCAGTCAGCGCCGCATCTGCCGATCCACCGCCCGGCGTCTCTCTGCCCCCACCAGACCCAGCTCTCTGCTCCGGCCGGGCCGCCTCCTCTCCGCCTCCTCATCCTCCTCTGCCTTCCTCTCCCTCCCCTGCCCTCCTCCTACAATTCCGTCCCGCTCCTGAACACGGTGCCGGCGCCGCTCGTCGGGTGCGAGCTGGAGGTGGAGACCAGGCGAGAGGGGCTGCAGCACGGTGGCGATTGTGGCTCTGCACCGCGGAGGCGGCGGGACCATGCTGGGTGGCAGGGGTGCGGGTTGGTAGCGGGGAGCTCAAGATTGAGAGGCTCCTTTCACCGCCATCGTCTCTTCCTTCACATCCCTCCTCTGCTGGCACGTGGAGACTCCTGAATTGTCCTCCAGGGCACGCGCTTGTGAGAATGGTCGAGGGGCACGAGAGGCAGAACATCCCTCCGTGCTCAGCTCCCCGGGCTCAGCCTCTCCTGGCCTGTCCCGGGGTGCATGCCTGCTGGCAGCAGGAGCACTTCTGTCCGAGACAAAGACCACTTGGTTTTTTGTCGGGGGCTGTGGAATCGGTGTTACTGCCAGGCAGAGCATGGGAGAAGCACCTTCCCCAGAGAAAGTTCGGACATGGAGTGGCACCTCCCGCCTGCTTTGGATTTCATGGAGATGCAGTCTCAGTAAGTGATCTCTGTTGTGTCCCTCCTCCTGCTCCTCTTGCTCAGAGGACAAGGGAACAGCCTGTCACACCTGAACTGGATGTGCTGGAAGCAACACATCTGCAGCAGGTTGGGGGATACTCAGTGGCACAGTCAAAAAGTTCATTCTCTTTCCCATCGCTGTCACTCACCTCCGTAGGAGAACTTGAAGGACCAGTAGGGCAGGGTGTGATCTGTTGCCATGTGCACTGGAAAACCCAGGTCAGCTCCCCAGGGCGTGTCCCCAAGGGAAGTCTCAGCTGAACACCTCCCATCTTTCCGCTGCCTTTAACCTCGCTCTGCCTTACTTCTCTTCTCTCGTGTCTACAGGCAGCGCCCTCGGCCTTGCTGGGCTGTGCTGAGGAGCTGCTCCTGGGCAGAGCTGTCTCTCTGCAGTGCTGCCCGCTTGCCAGGAGCTCCCTGTGTGCCAGGAGCCCTGTCCAGCTGAGCAGCACAGCAAGAGCCAAAGACGGCCCGGGGGCTCCAGGGGAACCTGTTGTGGAACAGGATGAAGGAAACCATGATGTTCCCTCTTCTCGCCTCTTCAGTGATACTTCTTTCCAACAGTGACATTTCTCCTCTTAGAAAATTAACGGGGTCTGATGAGCACCTTTTCTAGTTTCATCATTACACAGGACCCCAGGAGGGTGACAGCAAAGGATCTGATAACTCCTTGGCACAGCGAGGGGTTTCCGGGAGTCACAGCCAGAAATGTGTCAGGGCTCTGAGAGGTGTCCACCCCTGAGCTGGACTGATGCACTGCTCACACCCACTGGGGTGTTCAGAGACACGAGTCCTTTCCTCGCGCACACGCAGGCAGTTCCTTGCAGCAGGGGCAGTGTCTCCCTGGGCTGCTGCTGCCACTCCCAGAGCCTGGAGCCACCTCTGCCCTGTAGTGCTCCCCCCTTGCTTACTCGTACACTTCAGATGAACATTGGGGTTTTCTACTCACTGGAACTGCCCAGTCCAACTGCTCCCCAGTATCCCCATCTCCCTGCCCTGCCCCAGCCCAGCAGAGTAGCACAGTCGTTTCTGGTCGTGCAGCAAGAAAGGGAGGAAATAGAGGACAGGGACAGTGACTGCGTGTCTGGACTGCTCAGGAGATCATAACTCAGGTGGCAGCTCCTTCAGCCCCAGTGCCAGACCCGCTTCCCAATGGTCCAGGCAGCTGCTGCCACGTGGGCACAGGCTCTGCTGCCCAGGAGGGTCCTGTAGTGCGGGGCTTTGCAGATGGCCATGTAGCGGTCGTAGGACCTGATGGTGAGAAGGGCAACCTCCCCTGTGATCAAGAAGAAAAGCAAAAAACACCCGTGCAGCTCATCCTGAGTAGGAGATGGTCCTGGTGTTCCAGAGGGAATTGACCGTGGTTTTGGGAACAGTGGTGCAGATGCAGCCCAGACGTGTGAGGGAAAGGTGGAGCAGGAAGAAGTCCCTGGGGGTGTGCAGGTGGTGGTGGCAGGCTACGGCGCTGAGGACGAGGCCGTTGCCCAGGAGGGCAGTCAGGGAGATGCCCAGGAAGAAGCAGAAGTGCAAAAGCTGCAGCCCTC
>NW_020885317.1:0-897 GCF_003945725.1 Corapipo altera
GGCTGCGGGGGGACCACGGGGTCGTCAGTGGGGCTGATGCCGTGCCTGTCTGCCTGCTACCCCTGCGCCAGCCCTGGATGCTCCCCGGCCCCCACCGACCCCACGCCCACTCTCCCTCCAGGTGTCCCGGCAGCTTCCACCCTCCCGGGCCTCGGCTCGTCCCCGCCCGTCCCGCCCCGCTTTCTCCCGCTGGCCCCGCTCGCTCACCAGCTCGCCCCAGCGCCGGATGAGATCCCGGGGCACGGCTTTGATGGCCACCTGCAAGCCAAGGGGAAGGGTGGGTTGAGCTCGCCGCCCGTCCCACTCTCCTCCTCCTCCTCCTCCTCCTCGTCCTCCACTCACCGGGGCTCCGTCCGCCAGGCGGGTCCCCGCGTAGACGCGGCCGAAGCCGCCGCTGCCCAGCAGCGAACCCAGCCGGTAGCGCTTCTGCAGGGGCCCCTTCGCCTTCCGTGCGGGCGAGACGTGGCCGTCAGCGTTCGGGCCGGGGCCCGGCACGGCCCCCGAGCGCCCCTCGAGCGGCCCGGGCCGGGCTTCCCCACCCGCAGCGGGCAGCGGCGGCGGAGCTCTGCCCGGGGAAGCCGCCGAGGAGGCGGCAGCGGCCGCGGCGCCCGCGTCCCCCGCCGGCCCCGGCAGGCGCCGGGCTCGAGCCGGGAGGAGCCAAGGGGCGGCGAGGCCGAGCCCGTCCCACAGCCCGTCCCACAGCCCGCCCCACAACCAACCCCACAGCCCGTCCCACAGTCCGTCCCACAGCCCATCCCACAGCCCGTCCCACAGCCCGCCCCACAGCCCATCCCACAGCCCGTCCCACAGCCCATCCCACAGCCCATCCCACAGCCCGTCCCACAGCCCATCCCACAGCCCATCCCACAGCCCGTCCCACAGCCCGCCCCACAGCCC
>NW_020885317.1:997-20904 GCF_003945725.1 Corapipo altera
CCCACAGCCCGCTCCAATGCCCGTCCCACAGCCCGCCCCACAGCCCGCCCCACAGCCCGTCCCACAGCAGTGCCCAGCAGCGCCACAGCCGGCGCGCCGGGAGCCGGGCGAGGGCGGGACCGCGCCGGGCCGCCCAGGAACGGGGACGGGGCGGCCCCGCCCGGCAGAGGGGAATGGCCGGGGCCATGGCCCGGGCCGGCAAGGGGAGGGGGGACCGGGAACGGGACAGGGACACCGGGACAGGGACACCAGGACAGGGATACCGGACAGGGACACCGGGACAGGGACACTGGGACAGGGACACCGGGAGAGGGAGAGGAGGAAGAAGAGCAAGAGGAAGAACGAGAGCGCGTCGCTAAGAGCCGCTGCTGCTGCCGCCGCTGCTGCTGCCGAAGCGCCGGGGCCGTTGGTCCGTTTGTCCGTTTGTCCGTTTGTCAGTTCCCCGTTGGCCCCCGCGCGCCCCGGGGGCAGCCCCGGCTGGAGTCACGGAGCTCCCCTTCCTCCCGCACCCATGCCAAGACCACGGGCTTTTTTAGCTGCTTCACTTTAGTTTGACTTCTTTGCTGGCAAGTTTGCAACTTCCCGCCGCTGCTCGGACCCCATCCCACCCGCTCGGCCCGTGCTGCTGTCGCTTCCTCCCAGGCCAGCCGGGCTCTGCACTTGCCCCTGAAGTTTGGGAAGGGGTTTGCTCAGTGAGGAGCCCCGGGACGTCCGGCCAGCGCCAGGCAGAGCCAGCCCCGGGGGAGGGCAGAGCAGGAGGATCGGCAGGGGAAATGCAGCCCTTTGGGGTCAGCTCTGCTCCCCGACCACACCAGGGCTGTTCCTGTTTTCCTGCCTGCTTAGAGGGGAAAACCGGCGACTGCAGAGAGGATTAAAAAGAAGAGAATTAGAAGACTCTTCTTGCTGCCATTTGGATGCCAGTCCATGCTAATAAATCCAAGCTTAATTCGGAATGGACACGATTTATCAGCTTTTTCAGCACAAAATATTTAACAGCTCCCTTTCAGGGAACAGTGGAAAAAAGGGGGGGAGAACGGGAGAAAAGGGGGGGCTGGGACCTCCAAACTGAGCAGGGAATGAGTTGAGACTCTGAAACCGAGCAGGGCAGAGGGGAAGAAACAGCCCCAAACCGAGCTGGGGGAGGGAACTGAGGACTGTGGGGATGATGGGAAAGGGGTGGGAGATGGGAGATGGGTGTTGGACAGTGGGACAGAGCCCTGGAGCGGTTCCCTGGGGCTCTGGGAGGGGGCAGATCCGCACTGGGAATGTCCACTGCTTCTGTAACCCTTTCTGTGCTTGCTCTGGTCACGATTCTCCACAGATCCCCAACCCTGGGGGCTGATGGGGGGACTCCCCCCACCCAGCAGCGGGTGCTGCAGCAGCTGTGGGGCAGAGGAGGGTGGGAAAGGGGGGTCCGGGGTTGCCCCCTGAGCTCCCAACCTGCTGTGGGGGCAGAGCGCAGGAACCCTCTCGGGGGCTGCGGGGCTCAAGGGCTATCCCTACGCCCTGGCTGCACTGCGCAGGCGCGCCGGCGGAGAGCTCATTAAAAGAACTACAACTCCCATGAGGCCCCACGTCACGTGTTGAACCCGCCATTTCTTTTCGGGCCACAGCGCCCCTGCCGGCCCGGCGGACCGACCTCAGGGAGAGGGGATCCTGATGCCCGCCCTGAACCCCAGAGACCGCAAAACTCAGCACACAGAGATCCTACAGGGAGGGTTCAGCAATGGGGTTCAGGGGGTCCCCCATCCCCCAGGGGAGGGGGCCTGGTGGTGCCCCCCAAAGTCCAGAGGCAAGATGTACCACATCCGGGTAAGGGAATCCCAGTACCCCCAGTATAGCCCAGGGACCTCCCAGTGACCCTCAGTACAGCCCAGTAACCCCCTCAGTGACCAGCCAGAGCATCCCAGTGACCTCCCACTGCCTCCCAGTGTGGCCCAATGATCCTCCAGTGGCCCAGTAACCTCCCAGTGTCCCCCCGTGTGTCCTGGTAATCCCCCAGGAACTCCTCAGTCATCTGCCAGTGTCCCCCAGTGTGCCCCAGTTCCCCCCCAGTCCCTCCCAGTGCCCTCCCAGCGTCCCTCAGTAACCCCCCAGTCCCTCCCAGTGCCCCCTGGTTCCCCCCGTGTGTCCCAGTATCCCCCAGTAATGACCCAGTGCCCTGCAAAGCCCCCCAACTGTCCCCAGTGTGTCCACAGATGCCCTTGGCCTTTCTGTGAGCATGGGGGGAAGGAGGGGTCGTTTTTGTGGTCAGAGGGTCCAGGGGGGGCTCCTGGGGTGAGATGGAGGGTTGGGGACATCAGGGATGGGGTTTGGGGACAGTGGGGAGGGGTTTGTGGACAGTGGAATTGGGGGTGTCAAGGGGGGATTGGGGCCATGGGGAGGCCCTGGGGACATTGGAGACACCAGGGGTGTCTCAGGGTGTCAAGGGGGGGATTGGGGACACCAAGATGGTCTTGGGGACACCAGGAGGGTCTCAGGACTCACCTGCTCATGGTGCAGCCCCTCCTCTCCCCCCCAGCCCCATTAACCCCCCCTTCCCTGGGTGGTTCCTTTGCCCATGGGCAGCAAAGCCCCCACTGCTTCTGCAACTGGAGAGTGTTGGAGCCATGGACCATTAACATTCCAGTCTCTCCCAGCTCTGCATCCCTAAAAGTTGAGAGGGATCAGTTTGTCACCTCAAAGTGAACCAATCCCATTGAAAATGGCTCGATCCCATTCCAAAACCTCTGTGTTTCTTATTTTCCCTATGTAATTCTGGGGCAGCTGGTGCCACTCCTCAGCTCTCAGCAGGCTGAGGCTTGGCCTTGCACTTTTGCCTTTGTTGGATTTCTTCATCAAATATTTCTCTCTCCCTGAAAAGAAACATATGGAAGGTTTTCAATAATCTGGACATCTTTAGACCATCTGGACAAATGACAGTTTGCAGTGTTCAAACAGCTCAGCCACAACGTTTTCCATGTTTAATCATTTGTTCCCATCCCTCCCAGGAGGGAGGACACTGAACTCTCCCACAGAAACAGAAAACTAGTAACAAAAATTCAGAGACTACTGAACATGAAAAATGCCTTTTGCTCACAGGTGGCCCTTTCACGTCCTTCTCTTCTGCCTTCCTGCAATCCACGTTATCCACGGCGGCAGCTGCCTAGATCATGGCCCAAAAAAGCTTTTTAATTCATTTATAATCATTCCAGAAAACTGAATCACAGCTGGGGGGTGGGAGACCAAAGAGGTGTTCAGGTTAGAGAGCCAGAGGCAGCTCCCCAGAGAGAGGCCTCAGAGATAGCGATGGAATCCATCAGACCACCTTGGGCACTCTGTGAGAGTGAGAGAAGAAGCTGCTGACTTCAGGGGAAGGACACCTGCAGTGAATACCTGCTACCAAAGTTAAAAATGAGAAGGAAGAGACTGCTTTAGTTCACCCTACTTATGAAATATGAATTAATTTATAATTAAGAATGACAGTGTGTTGTTAGAAAAATTTGACTAGTGTGGATAAGTTAGAAAAAGTGTGTGACAGTGTGTTAAATAGGTCTGTACATGCCTCCTTCCCTGTAGCCTAGAAATTCTTGCTCTAGGTGGGATAAAAAAGCTTAACTGTAAACATTGCATGCCTTTTCTGACATTTTGGGGTGGACGAGGAGGACAGAAGAATAAAACTTCTATTTTTAGTGACACAGTCAGACTGTGTTTATTAACAGCCAAGAATAGTAAAAGAGTTTAAAACTGTGTCAGGACAGATTTTAGGCATCGGCAGTTCTCCACAGTTCCTTTAGTTCCATGAGGCTCTGCAGTGTCACAACTGGCCCTTGACTCCATGAGGTTCCAAAAAGTCCCAGGGTTCCTTTGGCTCCATGAGGCCCTGCAGTGTCACAGTGGCCCCTTGTTTCCATGAGGTTCCACAGTGTCCCAGAATTCATTTTTTCCATGAGGCCGTGGACTTTTACTCCGGAGCCCTGATTCCCTGCAGCCATGCTGTGTCCCAATGGCACCTTGGTTCCATGAGATCCTACAGTGTCCCAGGGTTCCTTCTGGAGCAGGAGACCCTGCAGTGTCCCAGGTGCCCCTTGATTCCATGATATTCCACAGGGTTCCTCTGATTCCATGAGGCCCCACATGTCACAAAGGCCTCTTGATTCCAGGAGGTTCCACAGTGTCCCAAGGGTCCCTTTAGCTCCGTGGGGCTCTCTGACATCCCGTGACCTCCCGGCTCTTTAGGAGCCCTGAGAACTTCAACAGGGGAAGTGCCAGATTCTGCCCTGGGATGGGGCAACCCCACATGGACGGACAGACTGGGAAGGAGAGGCTGGAAAGCAGTGCCGGGAAAGGGCCCTGGGGGTGCTGGTGGGTGGCCAGTTGGCCCTGAGTCAGCAGTGCCCTGGCAGCCAGGAGGGCCAAGCCTGTCCTGGGGGCATCAGGCCCAGCATGGCCGGCCGGGCCAGGGAGGGGATTGTCCCGCTCTGCTCTGCCCTGGGGCGGCCTCACCTGCACCATTGGGGCAGTTTGGGGGGACACAATGGGAGGGAGAGATTAGAGAATGTCCAAAGGAGGGCAAGGAAGATGGGGAAGGGCCTTGGGGGGAAGGCGTGTGAGGACACTGAGGGCACTTGGTGTGTTTAGCTGGAGAAGAGGAGACTGAGGGGAGACCTCACTGCAATTCCAGCTTCCTGGGGAGGGGCAGAGGAGGGGCAGGCCCTGAGCTCTGCTCTGGGGGGACCAGGGACAGGACTGAGGGAATGGCCTGAAGGTGTGTCAGGCAGGTTTAGGTTAGATCTTAGAAAAACATTCTTCCCCCAGAGTGTGTTTGGGCACTTACCAGGCTCCCCAGGGCAGTGGGCACAGCACCAAGGCTGACAGAGCTCAAGAAGTGTTTGGATGATCCTCTCAGGCCCATGGTGTGACTCTTGGGGGTGGTCCTGTGCAGAGCTAAGGGTTGGACTGGATGATGCTTGGGTCCCTTCCAACTCATCCTATTTTGTGATTCTCTGATTTTCGACCCTGTGTTCAGCACAAATCCAAAACACAGTCGGGCACCAGCCACGGGGAAGAAATTTAATTGTACTCCCCCTGAAACCAGCACAGCCTTTATGGGCTCTCACAGAAACATTCCATAGTCCATTTGCCACCTGGAACCAGTGACTCTGAGTTCCTGCTTCCCCAGTCCCAGGGATGGTCTCCTGGTCTGCTCATTCCTCCACACTCTCTTTTCAGTGATGGCATCTTAACGAGACAAGTCCCTGGGAATAATTTACTTGCAAGTCTTCAATTCTTTTGTGGTTAATTAGAAAGATCTCAGAAGTGTATTTCAAGTGAATATATTGTATTAGTAAACTATGAGAAAAGATGTCTTTTTTGTGGGCTGTTTACTTTTTTCCTGTTGTTACACTGATATCAGCAATCCCCAGTCGATATTGATCCTGGGCACTGCCTAATTCAGTCTGAATAGATAAGAAAATCAAGAGCATCTATGTCTGACAATCCATCAGACTTTATCCCTATCCCCACCCCACCATTCCCTCATCAAACTCCTGGCACTCAAAGCAGCCTTGGGCAAATCTCAGCTTCCTCCACTCAAGGCTGGACCTGCAGGTTTCAGCTCCTTGGCACCAACTCCCACCTGCTTGGCTTGGAGAAAGAGCTGCCCGAGACACAGAGGGATGTTCATTTATTGCCAGCAAACAAAACCAGAGGAAGGCAAAGCTCAATAAAAACAAATCCAATAAGAGACTCTCCAGTTAGACTAAGTCTCTGGGACACACAAGATGGAGGCTACTGAAGAAGGAGGGAATGGAAACAGGACATTTTTTTAAAGAAAACATCAAAAGCATAGAAAATAAAAAACTATACATAAGGAAAGACCTCATTGTTCATGGGAGTTCTGGCTCACAGTGGGAGCGTCATTCAGCAAACAATATTCTACAATTCAACATCACGGACTGTTCTGACCCAAAAATCAAATCCCCTTGAGGTACACAGAGTGTTTCCCCATCCCTCTGCATCATCCACCAAGGGCACCCAAGTCCTTGAGCAGAAACAATCCAATGGGAGGGTTTGCCTTTGCTTAAGGCAGGACTCATCCAAACTGTCCTCCCCAACATATTCCTCATATGGACCACAGGGATTTTCTCCCCTTCAATGGTACAAAGAGGTTCTTTTTGGGCAGGGCCAGTTCAACTGGTAGAGTTACCTAACTAGGTTACTGTTATGCCTTAAAGCTTTTTGGATATTTTTTTAAATTTTTTAAAAGTAGTGTAGTGAATGTAGATGTTAATGTAGCTGTATTATATGACACCCTATATGTTCTGGGCAGTGGTGGGAGGCGCAGGGGGTGTCTCCTGCCATCCAGGGGTTGTGTCCACCATGGTCAGCACGTAGAGCTTGCCTTGGTGGTTTTGGGGAGTGTGCTGGGATCAATCTGCCAGGCCTGCCCACATCTCCATCTCAGCCATCATCCCCCACCCCACAGGGGCTTTACCCTCTTGGCCTCTTTGATGGCAGCACATGTTTCCCAGGTCTGGAGAACCTGGCAGTTGGTGTCCATGGTTAAATGCAGCCCTGGATCACAAACCCAGCTGCATGTTGCACCTCTTCCCTCAGGACCTGAGGTGTCCTGGGCCCAGCGAGCCAGGAATAATTCCCCCTTGTGTTACCAGTCCAGCTCTACCTGAGACACTTTCATCTGGTCAGTCCCATCCCCCTGTCCATTGTTGGATGTCACTCAGGAGCCCAACTCTTGGCTCCCTGTGCATCTCCAGGATGGATTTCACAGCCAACCTCTCGACCCGGGTGGCAGGAGGGCCTACCCTGATAAGGCCTAAAATGCCATCAGACAATGCCAACAGTGCCAGCTCTCCTGCAAGCTGTCTGTGAGATCTGCCAGTTACTGCTGGCACCATGGGAATGGTTTTGGTGTTGAATGATGCTCAAACCAGCCTGGTTCACCCAACTGCAAACACACATCCTGCTTTTGGAAGTTGGATGGGCCAGAGAAGCTGCTCACTGGCCTGTCCATTTGTGAGGAGCAGTCAATCCCTTCCTACTAGAGAAGTCCAGTCTCCTTTCATCCAGGCCGGTTCTTCTAACACAGCCCTTCTTGGGGTAGATGTGTGGAGATTCCTGCCTTGGGTGGGGACGCTTTCCAAGGACACTCCTCAAGGCTGAGCAAAAGAAATCTCCCCACGACAATTGGTCTGGGTGAGTTACATCAGATCTCTATGTAATAATTATTTCTTTTTGCTGACTTTAATATAATAGTTTCAATAATTGCTTCAATATAGTCCACTATCCTATCTTATACTGTACTACTAGTAGTTTTAGCCTTTATACTGTGTAGTAAATAATTCTGATTAAGATCTTTTGTCTGATCATTTGTAAGAATAAAAGATTCATTTTCTATAAATATTCTCATTTGGCCAATCATTAAAACCAGTTGGAAATAAGTGGTTCAATCCCACTTCTGTAATTCTGTAAATTTAATTTGTTGACAAAATCTGAGGCAAAGATTGGATCCCTTCTTCTTTGAGGCTCCACAGTGAGAGAATGGCTCCTTGATTCCATGAGGTTACAGTGTTTCCCAGCGTTCTTGGGCTCCATCAGGCCCTGCAGTGTGACAATGGCCCACTGATTCCATCATTTTCCCCAATGTCACAATGGACCCTTGATTCCATGAGGTTCCACAATGTCACAATGGTCCCTTTGACTCCAGAAGGCCTTGCAGAGTCAGAACGGCCCCTGAATTCTGTGAGGTTCCACAAGGTCACGATAGACCCTTGATTCCATGAGATTCCACAATGTCCCGTTGGTTCCCTTTGGTTCCAAAAGGTTCTGGGACATCACACTGGTCCCTTGATTCCCTGACATTCCACAAAGTCCCGGGGTCCTTTTGATTCCATGAGGTTCCACAGTGTCCCATGTTCCCTTTGGTTCCAGGAGGACCCTGTGTATTCCAATGGCCCCTGGATTCCAGGAGATTCCACAGTGTCCTGGGGTTCCCTTGTCTTCCTGACTTTTGGCAGTGTCCCAGGGTCCCTTTGTTCCCAGGAGGTTCCTTTGTTTCCATCAGGCCCTGCCACGTCCCAGACTCCCTTTGGTTCCATGAGGTGCTGCAGGGTCACAATGTCCCCTTTATTCCATGAGGTTTCTCCATGTCCCAGGGTTCCTTTGGTTCCAGGGGGTTCCACAATGCCAAAACTCCCTGCTTCTTCTCCTTCCAACATTTGTGGGCCCATTCTATCCCTGCCTGGGATGGAGCCCCATTGTGTTTGTGCAGGAATGGATCCATGGCCATCCTGCCACTGCCCCAATTGAATGCTGCAGAAACGTCACTGCAGGCCCGACCCTGGATGCAGGAACAGTCTGGGAACTCCAGGCCTGCTGACATTCAGCAGAGCCAGTCGGGGTCCCAAAGAGCACAAGTGATTGACTGCAACCCCTGCAGTTCTCTGGCATTGCTGGGGACAAATGCGGGAACTGCCAGGAGCTCTGCAGAGCCCTGACAGTGCCACTGCAATCCCAAGCTGCATTGCCCGGCTCAACACTCAGCACAGCCAAGGCCACAACCCTTCCTGAAAGGTGTCCCTTGTGGGCAGGGCCAGGGGGACAAACCCCTCCCTCTGTCCCTGCACATGTTGGGTCCAATTCTCATCCCCCACTTAGGGACAAAGTCAGTCTACATTGGGTATTTAGCTTTGCATTTGCTTCACTCTTTTGTGCTTCCAACACACACCCCCCCCCAGTCTGGGTAGAGTCTGGCCCCCCAAAGAACACAAGACCTGACTATTTGTGGCTTCCGCTGCTGTGGCTGGAACTTGGGCCACAATCTGTGCCAGGAGCAGAGAGGTCCCTCCCCACAGAAACTTCTTGGCAATGGAGTTCTTAAGAAAACAGGACAGGCTGTGGGGATCAATGTCAGGGCAGAACCAGGGACATGTTTTGAGCAGCCTCCTGTTTAACATGACCAGTTTTTTCAGCCTCTTTTTCCCTCTGTTTTCTCATACTTGTTCCTCCAGAAACCACTGTGATCCTTCCCTTTCCTTTGGTTCTTTTCTAGACATCCCAGGACAAGTCTTGCCCAGTTCCCAAATCCCCTTTCTGGCTGCCCATCATGAGTCTCAGAGGCCGAGGCCAAATTCCCCATGCTCATCTGCAAGGTCACCCTGAGAGGTTCTGCCACTGACCCACTTTCCTAAAGTTTCATACAGAAACCTTGGAACTTCCTTGAAATTAATTTTTTACCTTTTGGTCTTAGAATGGCTTCTTCAAAAACGTGGTAATTCATGTTCTAGGAATAGAAATTCTTTGGAGAAGGAGTTTGGACTTTACACTCAAAGAATCACAGAATGGTTTGTCTCGGAAAGGAGATAACAGGTCATCTGGTCCAAACTCAGGGACATGGAGAGTGACATCTTCACTGATTGAGGCTGCTCAAAGTTTCTGACTTTGGACAAATGCAGGGATGGGACATCCACTTCTCTGGGAACCTGTTGCATTTCTTGCCAGCCCCATTGGTAAATATTCCTTCATTTTATCCAATATAAAGCTCCCCTATTTCAGTTTAAAGACTTTACCCCTTGTTCTGCCACTCCAGACCATGGTAAATTGTATCCCTCTGACTGTCCTAGACTATGAGAACAATGATTTTATCTGCAAACACCTTGGAGAGTGCTCAAAGATGTTTTTACAAAAAGTTTATCCCCATCTTTCTTAGAAGCCTCTGTTTTGGTGCATTCTCCCTCCATTCTCCTCAGGCCTGGTCGATGATCTCAGGAGCTCCTGACAAGCCTTGACCAAACCAGCTGAGCAATGAAGAGCCCCTGGACTGCACCAGGGGTGTGGGGGAAGTGTCCCAGGACTGGACCAGGTGCTCCTGGATGATACAGGTGGGAACAATCCAGAGTGGAACAGTTGGGGAACACAGGATAATCAGTCATCCCATGAAAACCTTGGAACATTCCCTACCTGAATCATAACCCAAATGGAACAGTTTGGATACAATTCCCCAATATTTTGGAAACTCCAGTCATTCCTGACACCAGGATGGAAATTCAGCAGATAACTAAAGCCAGTCTCCTTGTGAGCCCACACCCAGCGGGGCTGAGGGAGGCCCTGGCAGCTCCCCAGCACCTCCCTCTCAGTGGGACACCTCTGGCAGCCTCTCCCAGCTCGGGAACCCTCCAGTTTGCAACACTCCAAAGAGCGGCGCTGATGCCCAGGACAATTCTGATCCCCCTCCACAAACACCCCTCCAGCTGTGACCCTTGTCTGTTGGCAAACACAAAGGGATTTGTGGGAGTGTTTCCCTGACAACAAGGAGAATTTTGGAGAGGGACCTTTCCACACCCAGCTCTTTGATGTGTGCACACATCTCTGCCTGGGTGTGGGTGTGAATTGGCTGTGGTGTGAATGCTGTTGTTAACCTATAATTCAGTCACTGTTGAAATTGTAGCAAATTCTATTGAATAACTTTTAACTGTTAAACAGGTCAGTAATTAAATGCTACTAATGTCTTTGTGTCCAAATCCTTTGCACCCTGACCCTCTTGCATCCCAAGGCTCTGTGTAAATCATTCCCTTTCATCCAAAAATATATTTTTTGTGACGTCTACTTTAAAATCTTCCTCCTTAGCTAAACTACAAAACAACTCTAATTAGTTGTTGATGTCTTAAAGACAAGAAGACAATTAAAAGAAGACAAAGAAATTGTTTTTCTGTTCTTTAATGAGCCCCACTGTGTATTTAGAGATGAGTCCATCATCCTGAGGTAGTGAGAGAAGATTGAAGCAGCTGCTGAAGAAGTCAGAAGCCAAACTGCAAGTGCCTTGAAGCATTGCTGGGCCCCACTGAGGGCAGGCACTGCCAAAGCCTCCCCAGGGACTCCTTGGAGCAGCTCCTTGGAGGCCAGGAGTGCAGGCAGACAAAGGCTCTGGGCAGGCCCCTGCAATGCTGAGCAAAGCCTGCCTTGGTTTTGTGCAGCACAAAGGCCAAGGCCTGAGCCCCAGGCCCTGGCCCAGCAGATCCTGTCCCTCCCGGCTGGCTCAGGGCTGTTTGGGGGGCACTGGGATGGGAGGGGGAGGAACAACAAAGGCCCAAAACTGGGCAACCCCTGCCAGGCTCCTGAGGGAGGGATGAGACAGAACCCAAGTGCAGAACCTGCCAGGAAAGTTGCTTGTGGTGGTCTGAGTGGCAGAGGCAGCTGCCAGAGGCAAGGGGACAAAGGCCTGGGTGCCTTTGGGCCTTGCAGCCCTGCCAGAGCCCTTGGCCATCTCTCCTGCAGGCTGTCCTGTCCTGGTCCTGCTGCTGCTCTGGCCTTGCAGGCTGCACACACCCCTCCTGCTTTCCCAACCCCCTCCCAGCAGCATTTCTAGACCCTCCCTGATGTCTCTGCACCAGCTCTGGCTGTTGCCATGTGCACTTGGCCTCATGAACTTGGATCCTGAGCCCCTGTGCCGCAGGACATCCCTCCCAGAGCCCAGGCCCTTCTCCTGGGGGTCACTGCAGAGCTGAACAGATCCAAGTCACCTCCCATTCCTCTGCCAACCCCCTGGGCCTGCTCTGGGCCCTCCAGGTCCTTGTCCTGCTCCCAAGGGCTGTGGGGGTGCTTCATGGTCAGGGCTTGGGGTTTAGAGCTCAGGGTTGGGATTAGGTAGAACTTTGGGAGGTTTGCTGTTCTGCTGGCAGTTCATGATTAGGGGAAGAGCTTTTTGGGCTGGGTCAGGATTAAAGCTTGGTTTTTCATACTGGTAATACTGGTTCAGGAATGGGGTGGGCATTAGAGTATAAATAGAAGTTTGGAGTTCTGGGTTTGGGCTTTGCCTTCGAAGTCAGGTTGAGGTTGGGATTAGAGCAGTGGATTCCTTTCAGTGAGAGGAGCAGCGATTTTAGGTAGTGTTGGGACATGAGGTTACAAGTTCCCAGGGCCTGTCCCCGCCTGTGCTCCAAGGGCTTCCACCCCCCAGGACTGTGCTCAGAGAGCACTCAGACCTCGCACTGAGAAAGGGGCTCAGGAGGACAGTGTGGGAGTGGAAAGAGAACAGCTCTGCAAAGACCAAGCCCTGCTGCTCCCTGGCACTGCTGCTGGGCTGGGATTATTGTCCCCTTCCCGTTTGCAAATACACCCTGTCCTGCAGTGTGCTGTCCTTTAGGAACATCTGAGAAGAAGGGTCTTGGACAAAGAAGGCACTGCAGGGTCCTTTATTTTGTTTAAATACTTAGAGAGAACAATTCATCATTTATACATCTCTGGGTCAAATTGAATGTGTAGACACTAAATAAGAAGGCAGATGCATAATAAAATTTAATTGCAGAGAAAATTATTGCAACAAGTAGCCGATGACCTGCAAGAAAAACCTGAGCAGGAAGGCTGGGCCATTAGTGAGTCCCATTCTGAATGCTACACACCAGAAACTGACACTTTATTGCTCCCGAAAAGCATCCAGTCATCATTTTTCTCAGGGCATCCTTAAGCTCCTGGTTCCTCAGGCTGTAGATAAAGGGGTTCACTGCTTGAGGCACCACAGAATACAGAAGTGACAGAGCCAGATCCAGGGATGGGGAGGAGATGGAGGGGGGCTTGAGGTTGGAAAATATGCCAGTGCTGACAAACAGGGAGACCACAGCCAGGTGAGGGAGGCAGGTGGAAAAGGCTTTGTGCCGTCCCTGCTCAGAGGGGATCCTCAGCACAGCCCTGAAGATCTGCACATAGGAGAAAACAATGAAAACAAAACAACTGAACACTAAACAGGCAGTAACCCCAATGAGCCCAATTTCCCTGAGGTATCCTGAGTCTGAGCAGGAGAGCTTGAGGATGGAGGGGGATTTCACAGAAGAACTGGCCCAGGGCATTGCCCTGGCACAGGGGCAGGGAAAATGTATTGGCTGTGTGCAGCAGAGCATTGAGAAAGCCAGTGGCCCAGGCACCTGCTGCCATGTGGGCACAAGCTCTGCTGCCCAGGAGGGTCCCGTAGTGCAGGGGTTTGCAGATGGCAACGTAGCGGTCGTAGCACATGATGGTCAGTAGGGAAAACTCTGCAAACATGAAGAACAGAAAGAAAAAACCCTGTGCAGCACATCCTGTGTAGGAGATGGTTGTGGTGTTCTGGAGGGAATTGTGCATGGCTTTGGGGACAGTGGTGCAGATGCAGCCCAGGTCTGTGAGGGAGAGGTTGAGCAGGAAGAAGCCCATGGGGGTGTGCAGGTGGTGGTCGCAGGCTACGGCGCTGAGGATGAGGCTGTTGGCCAGGAGGGCAGCCAGGGAGATGGCCAGGAAGAGGCAGAAGTGCAGGAGCTGCAGCTCCCGCCTGTCTGCCAATGCCAGGAGGAGGAACTGGGCCATGGAGCTGTTGTTGGACATTTGCTCCTTCCCCAAGGTATTTTGATCTGTTGAGGAGGAAAAGTCACTGCTGAGTTAGACCAGGCTTCTGCAACCAAACATTACCCGTCTCAGCCACCCCACTCTCAGGCTCTCTCTCCTCTCTCAGACCTTCCTGCAGCTCCCTCCTCTGAGCTCTACCTTTTCCTGGCTGAGGGGACCACTGGAAGCAGGAACTCTGTGATGGGCTCCCAAGAACTCCTTGCTCTGCTGGGAGAGGGAAACTGGAATGCAGGGTGATCTCAAATTAAATGTACTCGTGATACATCCAAGAGCTTCTCAGCTTTGCTCTTTGCAATTTGCACAAATGAAGGACTGAGCTGAGGGAATTCTTTGTTCACCCACCTCCACCTGCCACACTTAGGAGTGGTTGTGGAGGTTTGAAGTCCCTGACATTCCTATTGCACTGCAGGTCAAGTCTTGTGAGTTCTGAGGGGTGCAGGGACGGGCCCTTAGTGCAGAGAGAAGAGCTGCTCTGCCCATCAGTCCTGGGCTCAGCTGCCCTGTGCTGGCAGCTTGGAGCTGGAGGAGCATCACACTCAACTGTTCCCCTCCAAAGAAACTGCCCAGAAATCCAGGAATCCATGTACAAGGAACAGACTGACACACTCCTCACCTTTTCATCTCTCCCCTCCCAGAGTGAGACACAAAATGCTGATTGTAGCTACCCAGAGCATTTGCATGGATTTAGCACTGAGGAGTTTTCTCCATGGGGATCCTGTGCAGCACAGAGATACTCTGGCAGAGCTGTGCCCTTCTGGAGGGCACCTGCAGCCCTGCAGGACACCCAGGCAAACAGCTGAATTCCCTGAAGGTGCCTGGAGGGCACTTGGGCACTTGGCTCCCACAGACACATCCCCACAGCAGCACCCAAAGGGTTTGTGTCAGCGCAGGAATCTGCCATCCCCGAAACCCCACAGTGGCTCAGAAAACCCACTGGTGAGAACAAGGAGAGCCCAGGCAGCAGGGGATGGCAGTGAAATGCCACAGTGCTGCTGCCAAGGGAGGAGGGACACAGAGAGGCAGCTGGAAATCAGGGCCCTGTCCTTACCTGGGTTCTGGCTGCTGCAGGGCAATGCACAGCCCAGCCCCCGTGGGCCTGAGGGCACAGGCTCTGCTTAGGCTGGGAAAGGAGCCCAGGCAGGAGCTGCTCAGGGAAGGGGTCTGTGCCACAGGGACAGCAGGGAGGGACCCCCATCCCCCTGCCCAGCACTTGTGGCAGCAGCTCCCTCTCCCTGCCTGCCTGTCTCTGGGTGAGGAGCTGTTCCTGCCAGCAGCCCCTCCCTGGGCCCAGCTCAGCTCCCTGCCAGTGCTGCCAGAGCCATCCCCAGCCCAGTGCCCAGGGGCAGCTCTGCCTGGGCAGGGGCTGCAGAGCAGATCCCAGAGACCCTGTGGTGGCTGGGAATGGGGAGGTGTTCTGGGGGGATGTGCTTCCTGAGAAGGGCCCCTGGAAATGGAGGAGGTGGAGCTGAAGCTGTGAGGAGCCCTGAGCCTGCAGCTGAAGGGCCCTGCCCAGCCCTGCCCAGCCCTGCCCTGCCCTGAGGGGTCACTCCTTCATCCCACCCCTTCTCCCTGCAGGGCAGTGGCAGCTCCTTGGCGGAACTGAGAGCTGAGCCTGGCAGGCAGCAGAGTCCCTGCCCCAGCACACAGAGCCCTGGGGGCAGGACCCTGCTCTGCATCACAGCCCTGGGCACCCCTGGCTGCACCCCCATCTTCCCACCCCACAGCCAGCCCTGCCACAGGGAACCTTCTGGCCCTGGGCCTCTGATGGGGCAGCAGCAAGTCCTGCTCTGCAGCAGCTTCTCCTGCTGCACCCCAGCAAATCCAGCAGAGCCATCCTGACAGCTCCTGCCACTGCTGCCATTTGGCAGCTGGCAGAGGCACTTGCAGGAACTCCCCTGCACTGCTCTGCAGCCACAGCCTGAGCATGGCAAAGGGCTGGCAAGGTTCCTGCCCTGAGCAGCTCTGCCCTGTCCTCCCAGCCCAGGATCCCTTGAACCTCCTGCTTCCTTCTCCTCTCTGCCCTTGCTGCCTGCAGCTCCTTCCCTGCTCTGCCATGTGGCCACTTCCCCTGCACTGCAGCAACTGGGAGAGTCCTGCTGAAAGATCCTGGAAGCTGTGGGATGTGCCAGCTTGAGGAGATGCCTTCAGGAAGGCAAGTTGAACTTTCCTACAGCCAGAGAATTCTTCCTTCAAATCCTGGGAAGGTTTGTCCTGTAATGAGATCTCAGTCACCTCCCAGCCCAGGCTGCCTCTCATCTCTCTGCCTTCTCTCCTGTGCCCTGGGTGCTGCAGGCAGTGCCCTCAGCCCTGCTGGGCTGTGCAGAGGAGCTGCTCACCAGCAGAGCTGTCTCTTTGAAGCTCTTCTTGCTTGCCAGGAGCTCCCTGTGTGCCAGGAGCCTGGCCCAGCTCAGCAGCACAGCAACAGCCCCAGGCATTTCATGACCCTCAGGGGAGTTGATGTTGTTTACATGAGACTCAGTCCCTGAGAGGAAGTTCAAAAAACTTTTCAAGAAGTCAAAGTGAGATTGAAACACTAAATTTTCTTGTAGTGCTAATGAGTCTCACTGAGGGACACAACTGAGAACATGTCCCCAGGTTCAAGTTAGAGCAGAAAACTGCAGACAGTGATGCCAAGGATGGACAAGCAAGGGAAAGGTGGTTCTGATGCTGAAGAAACCTGGATGTATTTCACTACTCCAACAGGCCAAACCCTGACTCCCAGCCCCTGAGAAGGCAGATCCTGTCCCTGCCTCATTCCTCAGGGCTCTTCCTGGGGCACTGGGATGTGGGATGTGCAATGCCAAGGGCAGGACCATGGGGTGGCACCTGCCAGGCTGCTGAGCAGGGACAAGGAGGCCAGGAGGCCCCAGGGCTGCAAGGGCCACTCCCCTCCTCCTGGCCTCAGGGACACAGACAGCAGCCATGGCCAAAGGCCTGCAGAAGGTGGCTGTGTCAGGGCCTTTCAGCTTCTCCCCATCCCTGTCTCCTCTCCAGCCCAGGCTGTCCTACGGTGTCCATGCCCTGCCCCTTTCCCTGCAGGCTGTCGTCATCCCCCCGGCTGCCCCACCTGGCTGGCACCTTCCTGCACTGACATCTCTGCGTCCTCCCTGGCTCTTCCTGCACACACAAAGCCTTAGGCTCATCAGGACTCCTCCTGGCTGATGTGTTGCACCACAGCACTGCCCTTGGAGGGAAATTCTTTTCTCCTCCTGTCCACACTGGACCTCCCCAGCTGCACTTGGCATTAATTCTTTCTTTCTCGTGCTGTTTTCTGCTATGACAAAAGCATCCACCCTCTCTGAAGCGACTCTTCAAGCACTCCCAGGGTTCTTCTCTGCTGTCCTCTGTCTGCACACCACTGAACCCATCACTCCTTTGCCCCTGTAGAGTGGTCATATGTTTGAGACCTGCAAATCCCTTCCTGGGACATCTCTGAGCACTCTCCAAGGTGTCTGCAGATGAAAACATGGTCTAAGATAGTCACAGGGATACATTTTACCAAGGCCTGTAGTGGCAGAACATGGGACAATGGTTTTGAACTGAAATAGGGGAGCTTTCTATTGGATGAAATGAAGAAATACTTACAAATGGGGCTGGCACGAACTGCAACAGAAGAGGGTGTCCCATCCCTGGATCTGTCCAAGGTCAGAAACTTTGAGCAGCCTGAATTAGTGAAGATATCACTCTCCATGTCCAGGGACTTGGACCACCTGAGCTTTTATATCCCTTCCAGCCAAACCATTCTTGATTCTTTGTGTCCCAAACTCCTTCTCCAAGGAATTTCTATTGCTAGGACATGTATTACCATGTTTTTGGAGAAGCCATTGGAAACCCAAAAGGTAAAAAACTCAGTCCAAATAAAGTTCCAACATCTCTGTGTGAGAGTTTCACCAAATGGGTCAATGGCAGAGCCTCCCAGGATGACCTTGCCAGTTGAAGATGGGGGATTCTGTTTGGGGTCTGATACTTCTGATGGGCAACAAGAAAGCACATTTGGGGACTGGGCAAGACTTGTCATGGGATCTCTAGAGAAGAACCAAAGGAAGGGAAATGGTGGGATCACAATGGTTTGTGAAGGAATGGGCATGAGAAAAGAGAGAAAAGGGATGAAAAGCTGGTCATGGTAAACAGGAGGATGCTCAAGACACTTCCCAGGCCATGCCCTGACACTGATCCCCACAGCCTGTCCTGTTTTCCTAATAACTCCATTGCCAAGAAGTTTCTGTGGGGAGGGACCTCTCTGCTCCTGGCACAGATTGTGGTCCAAGGTCCAACCACTGCAGTGGGAGCCACAACTAGTCAGGTCTTATGTTATCTGGGGGGCCCAGACTGATGTGTGTGTCTGTGTTTTGGAAATACAAAAGACTGAAGAAAATGCAAAGCTCAACACACGATGGGGCCTGTGGGGATCAGAACAGACACAAAAATCAGATGAAAGTCCTGTAGTGTGTTGTAGTAGTTTAGCCTAAGCCTTCCTGGAAACCAGGAAGGAACTAGGGAAGTAACCAAGGAAGTATTCAGCCCTATTCCTATAAGTAAACAGACATATAAATATGAGGGGAGGAGAGACTGAGGCTCTCTTCTCTTCCGGTGAGGTTTGGGACAGCAGAGTCCTGCGGCCGATCCTGCTCGTGTGGGCGAGGCCTGGGGAGGCCTGGTTGGGCCTGCGGGGCCTGTAGTTTCGTGACCCCGACTGGCTCTGCTGAATGTTAGCAGGCCTGGAGTTCCCACACTGTTCCTGCATCCAGGGTCGGGCCTGCAGTGACATTTGTGCAGCATTCAATTGGGACAGTGGCAGGATGGCCATGGATCCATTCCTGCACAAACACAATGGGGCTCCATCCCAGGCAGGCATAGAATGGGCCCACAAATGTTGGAAGGATAACAACAAGGTAGTTTTGGCACTGTGGAATCCCATGGAACCAAAGGAACCCTGGGGCATGGTGGAACCTCATGGAATAAAGGGGACATTGTGAATCTGCAGCATCTCATGGAACCAAAGGGAGTCTGGGATGTGGCAGGGCCTGATGGAAACAAAGGAACCTCTTGGGAACAAAGAGACCCCAGACACTTCCAAAAGTAAGGCAGATAAGGGATCCCTAGGACACTGTGGAATTTCATAGAATCAAAAGGACCCAGGACTTTAGGGTCCACTGTGGCACTGCAGAACCTCATGGAACCAAAGGGAATCAATGGGACACTGTGGAACCTCATGGAATCAAGGCTCCTTTGGGATGCTACAGGGCCTTAGGGAACCTAAGGGTCCCTGGGACACTCTGCAACCTCATGGAATCAAGTATCCCCCAGAGTCTGCAGGGCCTTACAAAGCCAAAGGAAACCTTGCACACTGTGCAACCTCATGGAATCAAGGGACCACCGTGATCTTGCAGGGCCTCATGGAACTGAAGGAAACCTGGGATTCTGCAGAATCTCATGGAATCAGGCAGTCACTGTGACACTGCAGGACCTCATGGAATCAAATGTCCATTGGGACAGTCTGGGGTCTCAGGGAAGCTAAGGAATCCCAGGACACTGTGGAACCTTATGGAATGATTGGGCATTTGTGACTCTGTACAATCTCATACTCCAGCAGTTTAATTACCTAGGCAGCCTCATCTCCTCAGATGGTAAGATTGACGGGGAGATAGACAACAGGTTGGCAAAGGCATATAGTGCTTTCAGAAAACTCCACAAAAGAGTATGGCGTAATAAACACTTGAAGAAAAGCACCAAGATCAGTGTTTACAGAGCCATAGTGCTGTCTACTCTCTTGTATGGTTCCGAATCATGGGTCATCTACCACCACCACCTGCGTCTCCTGGAACGCTTCCATCAACGCTGCCTCTGTACAATCTTAAACATCCACTGGTCAGATTATGAGACCAATACATCTGTACCAGAGCAAGCAGCAGTCACAAGTGTAGAGACCATGCTGATGAGAACACAGCTGTGATGGGCAGGGCACATCTCCAGGATGAAGGACCAACCACTGCCTCCCTAAGATCCTGCTTTATGGTGAACTTGCCACTGGCTGCCGAAAGAGAGGAGCCCCGAAGAAAAGATTCAAGGACTCCCTGAAACAACATCTCAGCCTTGGCCATATTGATCACCATAACTGGTCTACTCTGGCCTCAAATCGGGAGGCCTGGAGACACACCATCTATAACACTGCGGATGCCTTTAAGAACACACGCAGGATCACTCTCGAGGAGAAAAGGCAACGCAGGAAGAACCGTGTCTTGCGGAATACACCATCTAAGGAGTCTTTCTGTTGTGCCTTTTGCAATCGGACATGTCTGTCACGTATTGGCCTCATAAGTCACCAACATGCCTGTAACAATTGTGGATAAAGCCTTCCCAAATCTTCGTTCGCGAAGCCCAGCCATGATGATGATTACAATCTCATGCAACTGAGGGGCTGTCTTTGCTTAAAGACAAAACTTGTGGTGGGAACTCCAATGAAATGAATCCCTCCCTTTTTATTTCCTACCGATACAGAGAGATAAAACTCTTAAAATTAAGAGTTTACTAACAAGGAA
>NW_020885318.1:0-20864 GCF_003945725.1 Corapipo altera
CCAATGCCATGGGAATAGGGACACACACAGGGCACACCAATGCCATGGGAACAGGGACACACACAGGGCACACACAGGGACCGAGGGCCCCGATGCCACATGGACAGGCACCACACACAGGGAGGCACCCTGATGACAAGGGAATGGGGAATGGGAACCCTGGCACGTGCAGGAAGGAGTCCACATATCCTAATGGCATGGGGACAGGGACTAGGGACCCCAACATATGCACAGTGCCATAGGGGTGGGGACCGGGCACCCTGGCACACGTGGGCTGGGGACCCTGACGCCATGGGGACAGGGGCTGCAGACCCCAGCACATGCAGGGAGGGCACTGGGGACGCTGGTGCCGTGGGGACAAGGATCAGGGACTTCAGCACATGCAGAAAAGGGTTGAGGACCCCGATGTCATGGGAACACGGACTGGGGACCTCAGCACATGCAGACAGGAGACCGGGACCCCCAGTGACACGGGGACAAGGATTAGGGACCTCAGCACATGCAGACAGGGGACCAGGGACAGCTCACTCCCAGCGTGCCAGCAGTGCCAGGAACACCCCAGGAAAGGTTTTTTGGGACGCAGACCCGTAGAACAACTACACATCCCAGAGCCACCACGCCGCCGCTTCACCATCCCCACTCCCAGTGGGGCCAGCAAAACCTCACCACGAAAGGCCAAAATCTTGGGGAGCCACACATTTTGCCTTCTCCCAGACCCCACTGCCTCCTCCTCAGAGCCACCTCCCCCCTGGATTACCTGCGATGAAGAGTCCATGTCGGCAATCTCGAAAAACAAACCTCGTCAGGGCTAACGAGGTGCCAAAGGCCACAAGCAGGGCTCGTTTATGGGCCCCCATAACAACCTGACCCCAGAGGACTCTGCTCCCGGCCCTTCCCAGCATGATGCAACCTCGGCGACGCTCAGCACACCCCAGCACCCACCAACCACCAACCACCCCGGCACCTGCCGTGGGGCTCTAGGGTTTCTCTCTTTTTCCCAAAGCACCGGAGGCAGCTCCAGCGTTGGCGGGCGCGACACGGGTGCGAGAGATGTTCAGCATCCCCGGATCCCCACGGAACACGTGGTGCCGGAGCCGGTCCTCACCGCCGACTCCAAACTTCGGCCACGCGTTTTGACACAACGCTCGACCTCGGCGGTGTCCCTTCAGCGGTGGTGGTGTCCCTGTCTGCCACCAAACCACCGCTCGTGGCACCGGGACGAGCCAAGGTGCAGGCTCGGCGGGTGAATGAGACCCAGCCGAGGAGGACGAGCCGGTTTTGCTGCCCACCTCCATCCCGGCGTGACGGAAAGCGGGGGGTGCCCGCGCCGGACCCCGAGTCCTCGTCACGGCGAGGGATGTGACAGCTGCCACCAGCACGGTGACGTCAGGGTGACGTCACGCAGCGGGGAGCCTCATCGCCCTTGTTTCGCATCATCACCTCTGAGCTCAGCACATTTCGGCGATGGGCGGCATCGGTTAATAAATAACAATAATTAATACAGGCCACAAGCATGTGGGGTAATGCAAATGGGAGGGGGGGGGGCACCTTAGGGCTTATCCCCCTCCCGTCTCTATCCGTCCCCCCCCCCACGAAGCGATGCTGCAGGGGAAGGAAAAGGGATGAAAGAAGGAAAACAGCCCCAAAGGGGGGGTAGGGCCGTGAGTGTCCCCCGGCCCCGCCGCTTTGTCCTCGCGGCCCCGCGGGGCCGCCAACACCGGTGTGGGGGGGGTGGGGGTGGGCTTTAACCTCGCCCGCACCGCCCCGCATGCCCCGAGAGGGGGTATTTTTGTTGGAGGGGGTGTTTCGGGGGTGCAGAGAGGGGTGTTTTTTTGGAGGGGAAGGGGTGCTCTTACCTCGCCGCGGCCCCCGCGCTGCCCCCGCAGCCCCCCGCCGGCCCCGCTCGGCGCCGGCCCTCAGGAGGAAGCCATCTTGTCTCCCTCTCCGCCGCGCTCCCTCACCGCCGCCCCGCCGCAGCCGGGGGGGGGGAATGGGCGCCGCATCCCTGCTCTCCCCCTCTCCTCCTCCTCCTCCTCCTCCTTCCTCCCCCTCCTCCTCTTCGCTCCTTCCTCCTCCTCCTTCGTCCTCCTCCTCCTCTTTCCCCCCCACGCGCAGCCCCCCCCCCCCCCCCCCGCAGGGGCCCCCCCCCCCCCCCCCCCCCCCTGCGCAGGGGGGGGGGGGGGGGGGGGGGCCCGGGGGGGGCACGGGGGGGGGGGGGGACGTGAGGGGGCAGGAGCACGGCGGGGACACACGACCCAGAAAAATGGGGTAACAGGACCCCCAAACCCAGATCATTGCCCCCCGGGAAACTGAGGCATCACGGGGGGATCACAGGAGGAGCACAGAGGAGGACACGAGGGGACACAGGGAGACATGAGGGGGACACAGACAGAGGGGGTACACGCGACCCCCCGCCTCCCAAAAATGGGGTAACGGGGCCCCCAAACCCCAGTCATGTCACCCGGGAAACTGAGGCATGATGGGGGGGACAAGAGTGGGACACGGGGGGAACACAGAGGAGGACACGGGGTGACACGAGGGGGGGACATGGGAGGGACACAAGGGGGACACGGACAAAGACATGGACACACGACCACCACCCCCAAAAAATGGGGTAACAGGACCTCCAAACACGGGTCATGTGTGTGATTGTCCCCTGGGAAACTGAGGCGTTAAGGAGGGGACACGAGGGGGGTGGGGGGTTGCATGTCCCCGCTGTGTCTGTACCCCCCGTATTCCCCCCTCGTGTCCCCTCCTTAACGCCTCAGTTTCCCAGGGGACAATCACACACATGACCCGTGTTTGGAGGTCCTGTTACCCCATTTTTTGGGGGTGTGTGATTGTCCCCTGGGAAACTGAGGCGTTAAGGAGGGGACACGAGGGGGGAATACGGGGGGTACAGACACAGCGGGGACATGCAACCCCCCACCCCCCAAAAAATGGGGTAACAGGACCTCCAAACCCTGGTCATGGGTGTGATTGTCCCCTGGGAAACTGAGGCATCAAGGAGGGGACACAGCGATGGACATGGGGGGGGACAGAGGGGGAATATGAGGGGGATGCAAGAGGGACATGGGCATGTGACCCCCCACCCCCCAAAAAATGGGGTAATGGGACCCCCAAACCCTGGTCATGGGTGTGATATTCCTCCAGGAAACTGAGGCATCATGAGGGGGACAAAAGGAGGGGACAGGAGGAGGGACACAGGGGGGAAAAGAGGGGGAGCACGGGGGGACATGAGAGAGGAGACTGGGGGGGACACAGGGGAGATGTGGGGGGGACACGGGAGGGACACATATTTTCCTGCCATTAAACCCCTGGCACCCTTGTTAATTTGGGTACATTGATTTGGTGGGGTTCATTTGGGATCATTGATAATTTGGGGACATCAATAATTTAAGGACATCATTAATTTCAGGCCCTCATCAGTTTGGGGACATCAATAATTTGGGTCCCTCATCGATTTGGGGACATTAGAGCTTTGCAACATTTAAATTCCCCCTCCAAAGAATCTTCACTTCATCCATCTGCCCCCTTCTCCCTAAAATCCAGATCCCAGTGAAGAAAAGGGGGAGTGGGGATGTTTTCCCATGGGAAAAGTGGTGAGAGTGGGCTGGTGAAAGGGTTAAGCCAGGGCTGGATCCTTGAAACAGTCCCAGTGGGATCAGCTCCGCTTTTCCAACCCTTGTCTGGAGCTGGCAGGTCTCGCTAGGATGCACAGGAATATTTAGTAGGGGGGGAGAAGGAAAAAGGGGAATGGGAAAGTGAATTCCCCGAAAACTACCCATCCAGGTGATGCTCCAGGAATGCTTGGAGTTTTCCAAGCCTATTCCTGGCGAAATTGCTGGCAAAACCGCTACAAATTGAAAATTCCCAAAGGTTTCCCAGGAGCATCCCGGTGCAAACTGTTTTCCAAGGGGATTTGCGGCAGAAGGAGCAATCCCAGAGCCTGTGTAAAGCACAGTGGGACAGATAAACCAGATCCCAAATCCAGGTGGAAAACACAAGCACAGACCCGTCATCCCCATCCCTGAGACATTCCCTGGAGCTCATCTCTTCCCGAAAAGGCCACACGTGAGCCGAGAGCTCTCTTGCAAAGCCGGAGCCCTCCGGGATCCGACCTTTGCTCCGAGCAACACGGCTCCCACGGGAATAAATAGGATAAACTGGTGCTGGGAACTGGTTTTCCCCAAATTTCCAGCCTGGCATGATGGCTGCAGAACTCCTTTTCCCGGCCCAGCTCGGCTCTGCCGTGCAACAAGTCCCTGCCAAACCCGCGGCAGGGATTTCGTTCCGGCAGGCGCCTCTTTCCTCCCACCCTCCTCCTCCAGCCCAATGGGATTTGCTCCCGAGTAATTTTAGCTGTTCCCATCACAGCCTAGAGCTGAAATATTCCCAACAAATACATGGAGACGAAGGCACCGCTCCAGATTATCCGGGAACATCCTGGGTGATGTCCTGCAGGTGACACTGGGATGCACCGGGCAGAAACAAGCCAAACCCCAGCCGATCCTTCATCCCACCCATCACCCCCATGCTTTTTTTGGAGATGCCAGACATGTTTTGGGGCGATTTCAGGCTGGAGGAAAAAAGAAATCCCACCTCAAGCCTCCAGGGAAACCCCTCAAGATAGACAAATTTAGTAACTTTTATTAGTAATGCTTTAAATGAGATTATCCCTAATCTCCAGTGTTCGGCCCAGGGACAGCCTGCCAGCTCCAGGCTGAGCTGTTCATTTCCCAACGCTGGGAATGCACCAGGGATGAGCAGCATCCCATCCCATCCCCCTCCAAAAAGGGGTTTTGGGGATCTGGTGTGACCATTCCTGCCAGGAATAGAGTTTTCTTTGGGGTTTATTTCAGGTTTGTCCCCTCAGAGCTCAGGGAGCTGGGTCGGAGCACCCTCCCCTCTGGCGGCCCCGGCCTTTGCGAGGCGGTTTGGGCGGACACCGGCAGCTCCTGAGGCTTTGCCGGGTATTCCATGGAATTAATGAGAGGGTTCTCAAGATGTTAATTAGTTATGCAAATGGGAAAGGCATCCAGAGCCGCCTGGGAGGGCAGGAGAGGGTCCAGTAGTGTCACAGGATGGGGAGCAAAGCAAAACCTTGACCTCTGATATCTTCCCTCCTCCTCCTCTCCCAAACCCTCTGGATGGGGATGCACGGAAATGGACCCCAAGGGAGGTTGCAGGAGCTCGGCTGCAGCGATGGAGGTGCAAGGGGAGATGCCAGTTTTCCCGGGCCCAGCTGAGCCGGAGGAACTGGTGGAACTGGTGCTGGGAAGGGGCTGGCAGCCCGGACAGCTCCGTCTGCCAAACCACCCCGGGAAAGGCGCCGGGACGTGGGAATCGTGACACACCCCTCACTCGGCTGCCGGCACCGCCAGGACCAGCCTGGAGCAGGCAGGGACCCACGGGCACTTGGATTCCCAGGGGGATCCCACCACTGCCGGCCCCGGCTCCGGCAACATCCTTATAAATCCTCTTTTTTAGCACATGCTCCATGGAAAAGTGTCCTGGACAAATCCTCACCACCGGCCGCGCTCACTGGCGCTTTGCCAAGGGCAAAGTCTTTCCCCGGCCCTGCCATGTGCCAAATGCCAGCCGAGCCACCTGTCTCCATGTCCCCACCGCCCCATCCCACCATCCCAAGGGAAAAACCTGCCGGACACAACTCAGAGGCGCAAGGCTCAACCCCCGCAACCCCCCCAAAAAGCCAAGCAGCAGCAAATTTTGGGGTGGCAAAGCGCCAAAAATCAACCCTCGAGCAGATGTTCCTCCCTCCCACCTCTCCAGCTGCAGACCCCACAGCTGGAGCAGCCCCCCTTTCTCCATGTCTCCTGCGTGGGCATGACGGGCACAGAATTGAGAGATCCCAGTTCCAACCACCCTGGCCGGTAAAACCGGCATTGGAAGGCGTTGGAATTTTTAGTGGAGAAAATGCCAAGACTTGTTAGCTCGGTGATGCTCCCCTCGGGCACGGCTCTGCTCTCCCCTCCCTGCCACCCCCTGCTTTTTGGAGGACCCCCTGACTGCTCCTGGGTGGGTTTCACGCAACGTTTTGCTCTTTTATATCAAGAAATTCCAAGAAACTCAATATAAAGGTGGGTTTTGTCCCGCACATCCCACGGCGGTGTTTTGGGAATGCCCCAGGGATGAGCTGAGATTTTTTTGGGGTGGGGGGGTGGAGGTTGAAACATCAAAGCGGCTTTTAAGGCAGCAGAAAGTCCCATTTCTCAGGGAAGTACCCTTAAAAAAATAAACCCATCAACCAGCCAAGAAGGGGCTTTCCCTGCCCACCCCGACAAGCCCCCTCCAAGTCACTGTGACGTTGCAAAGAGGCCAAGAGTCACCCCAAAAAGGTGAAGGTGTGGGAAGGAGGGGGATGGGCACGGGGGGTTCGGGGGGACTCACCTCACGGCAAAGCCTCTCCATCTAAGTTGGGGGGTGACCGTCAGATTTGGGGGCTCCCCCCGGCCGGGGGGGACGCGGCGGCCGGACTGGGCTGGCAGAGCCGGGTGCCCGGCAGGAGGGACATCCCGGCGTCACCGTGTCCCCTCCCTGGGGACCCCGGACGGTTCTGTGGGGACAGAGCCGAGCGGAGTCACCCCGACTTTTAATTCCTACGGCGATTCCACCCCGGGGGCGGCCCCTCTGACTCCCCACCTCTCCTCTCTCCAAACTCCCCCCCACCACAACGGGGTGCTGCCCCCTCCCACCGCCCCCCTCCTCGTAATCCCACCCCCTGATTTTTTCCAACCCCCTTTTCCTATTTCTTTTTTTTTTTTTTTTTTTTTTCTCCCTCAAAACCACGCCGGCTTCTCACAACTTCACCCCGCCGCCGCACGAACTTCAGCCGCGCACCGGCAACTTTCCACCGACACCACCACCCCCCCCAAAAAAAAATAAAAAAAATTATAGAGAGAGAGATTTACCGGGAAAAAAAGGGGTCCGGGCCCCCCCCCTTGGGAACGGGGGGCTGGGGGAGGCTCCCCCCGGGGCAAAGCGCTGGCACGGCGGGGTGGGACGGCGGGGGTGGAAAAGCGGGGCCGGGGGGGCGGCTCTGGAGGTGCCCCCGCACCCCGAGGGTGTCGCGGAGGAGCCGCACGTTGGTGCTGCTGCTCCTGCTCTGCTGCTTCCTTTGTTCTGCAGGCGCCGCTCGGGGGGACCCGCCGGGCGGCCGGGGGGCTCCGGGGGGCTCCGGGGGGCTCGGGGGGCTCCGGGGCAGCGCCCGCGGGCACCCCCTCGGCAGGCTTTGGGACTGGGGGGCACCCAGACCCTCTGGGGTTACGGGGGAGCGTCCTGGTGGTGGTGGAGGGGTCTGGGGGAAGCGGGGCGGGGGGGTTTGGGGAGGGGGGTTGTACGGAGGTTTGTTGTGGGGTTAGTGGATGTGGAGGTGCACTGCGGGGCTTTTTTTTATAGGGTTGCCAGGTAGGGATGCACTGAGCTGTTGTTGTAGGGTCGCTGAGTGTGGGGGTGCAGCAGGTTGTTTTCATAGGGCTGTCAGGTGGGGGGCAGTGGGTTGTTGTTGTAGGGTCGGTGGATGTGGGGGTGCACAGAGTTGTTATTTTGAGGTTATCGGGTGGGGGGGCACAGGGTTGTTGCTGTAGGGTCGGTGAGTGTGGGGGTGCACTGCATTGGATTGTTATTGTAGGGTCACTGGATGTGGGGGTGCACTGGGTTGTTATTGTAGGGTCGCTGGATGTGGGGGTGCACTGGGTTGTTATTGTAGGGTCACTGGATGTGGGGTTCACAGGGTTGTTGTTGTAGGGTCACTGGATGTGGGGTTCACGGGGTTGTTTTTATAGGGTTGTCAGGTGGAGGTGCACTGGGTTATTTTGGGGCTGCTGGATGTCAGGGGGGCACTGGGTTGTTATCGTAGGGTCGTAGCCATGAGGCTACAATAACAACTGTAGGGTTGTCAGCTGTGGGTCCTTGTCAGCATCCCCACTCTGTTATTGTAGGGTCATTAGTGGGGTCTGTGCAGGTCCTGCTCTGTGTTATTGTAGGGTTGCTGGAGGAAACCCTGGGGGTGGCTGCCTGGCTCCTGTGCCCCCCAACCCCCCCCCCAAACCCCCCCTCCCCCCCCCCACCCCACCCCCCAGGCCCCCCCATCCCCGGCCCACGTCCTACCCCCCCGCCCCCCCCACCCCTCCCCAGATCCTCACTCCAGAGCCTCCCCCCCACTACCCCAGGGCAGGTGCCCCCCCTGTGTTTATGTAGGATCACACACCCACTGCAGCCCCTCTAAAGGCAGGGGGGGGCTGCCCACCATCCCCCACCCCCCTTCAGGTGTTCCCCTAAAGACTCAACCCCCTCTCAGCAAAACCCACCCAGCAGGTGCCAAAGCCCCTCAGTTTTCCCCCAATCCCAGCCCAGCCTGGCCCACACCCAGGAGAGCCCAGGACTCTGTCCCCTCACTCTGTGGGGTCACAACACCCCAAAATTGAGGGAATAATGTCCCCTCCATGGGACAGCCCCCTCTGGAGCCCCCCCAACCCTCCACTCCCTCCCCGCCCTGTTCAAGGCACAGACAAAGCTCAACATTGATTTGCTTTAATTTAAGGGAAAAAAAATACCTATAAAATAATTAAATACAGGGATTGGGGAAACTTAAACATGAGCCATGATCATTTTCCATGGGAATTTAACCAGTGCATTAAACCCACCCTATGGAGCACCCCCAGCTGGGGATTCCAAAAGATGGGGAGGGGTCACGACTGTGACCAGATATGGGGGGAAACACGGGGTTATGGGGTCACAGCTGGTCCCCCATATACAGGGGCAAACATGGGATCACGGGTCTCACCTGTCCCCCGAAGTATGGGGGGAAACACAGGGTCACAGCTGGTCCCACAAGCACAGGGGGAGTGTGGGGAGTCCACCCGGACACCCCAAAACTCATCCCATGGCCGCGCCTCTGATTATCTGCCTTAAAACCACCCCAGAGCGCCTCAAATCCACCCCTCACCCAGAATAAATGGGCTGAGGGGGCAGTTGGGGACCAGGATTTGTCCCTTGTCCTTGGTGTTGGATCTCCAGGCGGGTGATGCCCTTTCCCAGCTCCAGAGGGTACCAGGTGGAGCTCAGAGAGCACCGGGATGTGACGGTGAGGAATCGGCTCCGAGGGACGTCACAAAGGCCTCCACCTGCAAGGAGAATCCAGCTGAGAGGGGGGCACTGGGATGGTACTGGGATGGCACTGGGATGACACCATCATGGCACTGGGATAGCACCAGGACGGTGCAGGGATGGCACTGGGATGACAGTGGGATGGTGCAGGGATGGCACTGGGATGACAGTGGGATGGTGCAGGGATGGCACTGGGATGACAGTGGGATGGTGCAGGGATGACACTGGGATGACAGTGGGATGGTGCAGGGATGGCACTGGGATGACACCAGGATCGTGTAGGGATGGCACTTGGATGGCACTGGGATGACAGCGGGATGGTGTAGGGATGGCACTGGGATGACAGTGGGATGGTGCAGGGATGGCACTGAGATGACACCATCATGGCACTGGGATGGTGTAGGGAATGGCATCAGGATGGCACCATCACAGCACTGGGATGGCACCAGGAGGGCTGAGATTTCAACCAACTCGGACCCAGGAGGTGGGAATGATTTTTCCCATGGGAATCAGAAGCAGAGGCTCTGGGGCCAGCACACTCCACCGGTGCTCTCAGCGCTCCGGGCACCGCGGTGGCACCGGCTGTGCCGCCTCACCTGTGCCATGAGCACCCCCTGCACAGCCCCGTCGTGCTCAAAGTCCTGCTCCACGTCCAGCGTCAGGACAGGCGCGCGCTGCACGTCCCCAAAGTGGATCCTGGGGGCGGACAGGAGGGGTTAAACCCCCCAGATAACAACCCTCAAACCAGGGGGTCACCCCAGAGCCTGCTGGATGACAGGGATGGACTGGGACTCACTCCGTGGTCTTGTCCACCAGCCAGTGCTCGTGCTGGGCATGGAGCTGTTCCAGGTATCCCAGCTGGATCCCCCCCCCTCCTCGCTCCGCGCCCGCCGCCGCAGCCGCTCCAGGCACGTCTGTGCCCGCCCGGGAAACAGGGATAACGGGAGAGAGGGATGTTAACAGGACAGAGGGAGAGAGGAGGTCAATGGGAGAGATGGGAGGTTAAGGGGATCCAGGAAAACAGAAGGTTAACGGGAGACACGGGAGGTTAACGGGAGAAAGAAGGGATGTGGGCATCAGGTAAAGCAGTACCATGGGAGCGACCCCTGAAGATGCTCAGCCCTCCCTCCCAAAATCCATTCTAGAACACCGACATTCCCATGGGAGGGAACCCAGAAAATGCTCAGCCCTCCCTCCCCAAAATCAGCTCTAGAAAACTGCACATTAAAACTCTCACTGACATTCCCATGGGAGGGATCCCAGAAGATGCTCAGCCCTCTCTCCCCAGAATCTGCCTAGAAAACTCCACAGTAAAACTCTCACCAACATTCCCATGGGAGGGAGCCCTGAAGATGCTCAGCTCTCCCTTCCCAAAATCCATTCCAGAACACCGACATTCCCATGGGAGGGACCCCAGAAGATGCTGCAGCCCTCCCTCCCCAAAACCTGCTCCAGAATCCACAGCAAAACTCCCACCAACATTCCCATGGGAACAGGAGCAAGCCCTGCTCCTCTAGGGCGGCGATTTATGGCTAAACCCCAACATTTTGGGCAATTCCATGTGCCTGCCGGGATATCCAGGTGGATCCAAATGCCTCCCACATCCCTGTTCCCACGGACACCCACCTGTGGGGTTGCCCTCAGGTACAGGAAGCCATGGAGGGTGGCACGAGGGCCCAGGTGCTGCAGCAGGAAGCCGTGCCAGTCCTGGTAAATGGCCCATTCCAGAGGATTCAGGTGCCCAACCTCAAAGAGGTTCTTGGCAAAGATGTACCTGGAAGGGACAGGGAGAGGGGACCCGTTGGCAGCAGGATCCCCAAGTCATCCCCACGCCCAGGGGGCTTCACAGACATTCTTCCACCTTTTATCCACCAATCAGGAACTGCAGGTGGTTAAATTAGGGTGAAAATCCCTAATTTGGGACTGGAATGTGCAGTGTCCAGCACAGTTCAGCCCCACCAAGCTCAGCACCCCCCCACAGGGCTTCACGCTGCCACCAAACACAGGTGAGGGTGGGGCAGATGAGACATCAGACACAGATGAGGATGGAACCCCCCAAAAATTATCCAGAGGATACAGAAACCCCCAAATTATCCAAGATTCACATTCCTGTAGTTAAGCATCGCTCCAGGTGTCAACAGGGATGGCGGCTCCGCCCAGCCTGGGGGTCCCAGGATGCCCCATATCCCATTCAATCCCTTCATCCCTCCTCCCTCCCATTTTTTGGGTACCTGTCGCTGTACACGGAGCGCTCGAAGACCCTCACGGGGTGAGGGGTTCCAGGGGGCTCCTCTGGCAGCTCCAGCATCGCCTTCAGCCGGCTCATGCAGGAGAAGGTCTGGAAGGTGTAGGACCACCGGGCCGGCTCCTGGTACATCATCTGGAGGAGGTTGGTGGAGCCCGTGGATTCCTACAGAGGGAGAGCTGTGAGATGAGGGCTGGGGCCCCCAGTGGCTCTGCTCCCCCTGCCAAGGTGTGGGGGTGGCTCCGGACCCCCCAGGCTGTGCTGGGGCAGGGGGGCCAGGGGACAGCACCCACTGACCCGGCCTTTGATCAGAACAGTGATGGAGTCACCTTCAGTACTTCTCTGTGCCACCTCCAGTTCCCTCTCCAAATTAAGTCTGCATTGAGCAGAAAGGGAAGGAAAACTTGGAGTGGTCAGCACATCTCCTTTGAGCTCCCCCCTAAAAGTGTCCCACCGCATGGTAAAGGTTTAGCAATGTACCACCAGGGCCAAAGCTGGGCTAGCAACTAGAGCAGGGAGCAGCAATCTTCCCAGGGTTTTCCAAACTGTTCTGTTTTTCAACCAGAGCAGAGGTGACACCTGCTAATGAGCAGGATCTTGCCTTGGCTCTGGCTTCGGGCAGAACTGCCCAGGAACTGAGGGTCCCTCTGGAAATGTCCCCCTGGACTTGCTACAAGACACTCAAACACATCCACACCAACATGTCTCTGCTCTGGGGACGAGAGCTGGAGGCAGAGAATCAGCACCATGGGAGGCTGGGCTCATCCCACCTCCCAAATCCTCCCAGGGAGGGTGGAGAGCTGGGGGCACCCACAGTGTGGGGCTGGGATTCGGTCTCACAACTCCTGGCCTGGCTCAGGCTGAGGATTTGGGGAACTGAGGGGCTTTGGGACACCAAAAGCCCAAAAATGGGGGCGGAGAGAGAGAAAACCACAAGGAGAGGCATCTCCAAAGCGCAGAATTCCAGGGACCCAGGGAGCTGAGGCCAGGAGGAGGCGATGCACTGACCCAGGGCCTTTCCAGCAGTGCCAAATTCCCACCCCAGCTCCGGGGTGTCCCCACGGCAGAGCTCCCACACCCACGTCCCCAGGGTGCCAGGATGGAGCTGGGATGGAGCTGGAGCTGCTCCTGTTACCTGGGCAGTGCCCCCGGCCGGCACCTTCCTCCACTGTGCCACGGGCTCTGTCACCAGGTGCCATCTCGGGAAGGTGGCTCCGAGCAGCTTCAGGAAGGTCGATTTCCCCACGGCTGTGGGAGGGGGGAGGAGAGCAGGGTGAGCCTGGGTGTCCATCCCTTCCTGGCTCCTGGGATGTGGAGGGAGTTTGGGTGTTCCTTTGTCCCAGCTCCCAGTAACGCAGGGTGAGCCTGGGTGTTCCCCCATCCTGGTTCCCGGGAATGTGGGGTGAGCTTGGATGTCCCCTGTGCTGGCTCATGGTGACACAGGTTGAGCCTGGCTGTCCCCCATCTCAGCTCCTGGGAATGTGGGGTGAGCCTGGGTGTCCCACACACAAGGTCCTGGTAACACAGGGTGAGCCTGGGTGTCCCCCACCCCAGCTCCTGGGAAAAAATGGGATGAGGCCGGGGGTACCCCTGCTCTGACTCCCAGGACCGTGGGATGAGCTTGGGTGTCCCCCCCACCAAATACCAGGGCCATGGGATGAGCCTGGGTGTCCCCCGTCCCAGATCCCGGTAACACGGGTTGAGCTTGGATGTCCCCCCATCCCGGCTCCGAGTAGCGTGGGGTGAGCCTGGGTGTGCCCCTGCTCGGACCCCCAGGAACGCGGGGACGAGCCTGAACGCGGCCCCATCCCGGCTCCCGGGAACGCAGGGTGAGCCTGGGCGTCCCCCAGCCCCACACCCCAGAGCCACGGGGTGAGCCCGGGGGTCCTGTGTCCCGACCCCCAGCAAACACAGGGGCAGCCCGGGGGTCCTCTGTCCCGACCCCCAGCAAACACAGGGGCAGCCCGGGTGCCCCCACCCCAACGCGCGGTTTGACCCCCCCCAGCAACAACAATTAATTAATTGCCGCCATTAACTGGCACCCCGGACGCTCCAGGCTGTGCCCCCCCCCGCTCCTCCATCACACCCCAAATCCTCCTGTCCCCCCGTACCGATGTTCCCCTCCAGGGCCAGGCGCAGGGCGGCCCCGCACCGCCCCATCCCCGCTTCCGCCTTTCCCGCGTCACATGCTAATGACATGCTAATGAGCGGGTCGCGTGACGTCACCGCGCGGGAAGTGGGCGGGGGGGGGAATGAAAGGCGGGAGAGGAAATGCCGGGGAGGGGGAGGAAGGGGGGAAGGGAAGGGGGGAAGGAAACAGCCACGGAAAGGCGGAGAGGGGAGGGGGGGGTGTTGTAATTTATGTAAATGAGACTCCGCCCACCACGTGAGCGGCCAATGAGGGAGAGGGTGGGGCACAAAAATGGGGGTGGGTGTAGCGCTGTGGGGTTGGGGGCACTAACATGGGGGCAAGGGCATCATCGGGGTTGGGGGCACCAACAAGGGTATTGACACAGGGTTGGAGTCACCTACATGGGGTTAGGGACAGTTACGTGGGGCTGGGGTCACCAACACAGGGTTGGGGTCACCAAATGGGGGTTAAGGACATCAGCATGGGGCTGGGGTCATCAACATGGGTTTGGGGTCACCAACACGGGGTCAAGGGCATCGAGACACTGGGTTGGGGTCACCAGCAAGGGGTTGGAGTCACGTGCATGGGGTCAAGGGCATCAACAGGGGTTTGGGGTCACCAACAAGGGGTCGAGGTCACCTACGTGGGGTCGAGGGCCTCAACGTGGTGTTGGAGGCATCAGTACAAGGTTGGGGACACCCAACGTAACACTGGGGGCACCAACATGGGGTCAAGGGCACTGACAGAGGGTTGGGGGCATCGAGGCAGAGTCAGGGCCATCAGCATGACCTCATGGACACCACCATGAGGTTGGGGGTCCCCCAGCCCTCCCCTTGTTCCTCTCAGCTCCCCCTGATGCCCTTGTCACCCCCCACCCCCAAATCTCCCAGAGAAGGGGCAGACCCTGGAGAAAAGGCTTTTTAATGCGCAGTGGGGGGGAGGGAGGAGCAGCAGGGGCTGAGGAGGAGGAGTGGGGCCCCCCAGCCCGGGCCAGGGTGGCCACCACAGGGTGGAGAGGGGGCTTAGAAGCATTTTCGGTGGACGATGGAGGGTCCGGCCTCGTCGTACTCGGGTTTGCTGATCCACATCTGCTGGAAGGTGGAGAGGGACGCCAGGATGGAGCCGCCGATCCACACCGAGTACTTGCGCTCCGGGGGGGCGATGATCTGTGGGGACAGGAGACATCAGGGTGCACCCCTGGATCCAACCCCCCAAACCAGCACTGGGACAGGACTCATGGAACCACTGAGGTTGGAAAAGACTTCTGAGATCATCGAGTCCAACCTGTGACCCAACCCCACCTTGTCCCCCCCACCATGGCACTGATGCCACATCCAGGCTCTGCTTAAACCCCTCCAGGGACGGGGACTCCACCCCCTCCCTGGGCAGCCCATTCCAAGGGCTCATCCCTCTCTCTGGGAAGAACTTCTTCCCCATGGCCAACCTAAACCTGCCCTGGGGCAGCTCCAGGCTGTGCCCTCTTGTCCTACTGCTGGTTCCTGGCAGCAGAGCCCGACCCCTCCCAGCTCCCCTCTCCTGTCTCTCTTGCAGAGAGCAAGAATCATAGAATCATAGAATCAACCGAGTTGGAAAAGACCTCAGAGATCATCAAGTGCAACCCTTGATCCAACCCCGCCGTGGTTACCACACCATGGCACTGATGCCACATCCAGTCTCACCTCCCTGGGCAGCCCATTCCAATGTCTGATTACCCTCTCTGTAAAAACTTTCTTCCTCATATCCAACCTAAACCTGCCCTGGGGCAGCTCAAGGCTGTGCCCTCTTGTCCTACTGCTGGTTCCTGGCAGCAGAGCCCGACCCCCCCCGGCTCCCCCCTCCTGTCAGGGAGCTGCAGAGAGTGAGAAGGTCTCCCCTGAGCCTCCTCCTCTCCAGGCTGAGCCCCCCCAGCTCCCTCAGCTGCTCCTCACAGCACTTGTGCTCCACACCCTTCCCCAGCCTCGTTGCCTTCTCTGCACCTGCTCCAGCCCCTCAACATCCTTCCCAAACTGAGGGCCCAGAGCTGGGCCCAGCACTCCAGGGGTGGCCTCCCCAGTGCCCAGGGCAGGGGCACAATCCCTGCCCTGCTCCTGCTGCCACACTATTCCTGAGCCAGGCCAGGCTCCATTGGCCTCTTGCCCCCCTGGGCCCCCCTGGCTCATGTTCAGCTGCTGTCAGTCAGTCCCCCCAGGTCCCTTTCTGTCCCCCCACTCTGGCCCAGCCCGTGGGGCTGCCGGGAGTTGTTGTGGCCAAAGGGCAGGACCCGGCCCTTGGCCTTGGTGAACCTCATCCCGTTGTGTTGGTGGCCACAATTTGCCCCCCCCAGGACCTACTTTGATCTTCATGGTGCTGGGGGCCAGTGCCGTGATCTCCTTCTGCATGCGGTCGGCGATGCCGGGGTACATGGTGGTGCCGCCCGACAGCACGTTGTTGGCGTAGAGGTCCTTGCGGATGTCGATGTCGCACTTCATGATGGAGTTGTAGGTGGTCTCGTGGATCCCAGCAGACTCCATGCCTGGGGGTGGGAGGGGGCTGTGTCAGCACCCTGACTCCCCCCCACACCTGTCTCCTCCGGGCATCCCAAAAGAGCCATCCATGGGTTTGTCCCACCGTTTAGGGGAGCCCCAAAACGCCTCTATGGGGCACCCACAGGAGCTGTTTGGGGTTTATCCCACCACTTGGGGTGCAAAGCGCTTGGGAAAGCCCCAAAACGCCTCTGCGGGGCACCCAGAGGAGCTGTTTGGGGTGGTGGGGATGCAGAGTGACCACCAGGAATTGGGGGGTGGGCTCACCAATGAAGGAGGGCTGGAAGAGGGTCTCGGGGCAGCGGAAGCGCTCGTTGCCGATGGTGATGACCTGCCCGTCGGGGAGCTCGTAGCTCTTCTCCAGCGAGGAGGAGGAGGCGGCCGTGGCCATCTCATTCTCGAAGTCCAGGGCCACGTAGCAGAGCTTCTCCTTGATGTCCCTCACGATTTCCCGCTCGGCTGCAGGAGGTGACGGCCAAGGGGCTCAACCCGGTGCCGCCGCGGCACCGCAGGGTCCCCGTGACCCCATAACGCCCCTCCCTGACCCCGTACCGGTGGTGACGAAGGAGTAGCCCCTCTCGGTGAGGATCTTCATGAGGTAGTCGGTGAGGTCCCGCCCGGCCAGGTCCAGGCGCATGATGGCGTGGGGCAGCGCGTAGCCCTCGTAGATGGGCACGTTGTGGGTGACGCCGTCCCCGGAGTCCAGGACGATGCCTGGGCAGGGAAGAGAGGTGAGGGAGGGGGCTCCAAGGTGGTTTGGTGCCTTCCCCATCACAGATAAACCCCAGGGAAAGGTGTGTCCGACTCACCGGTCGTGCGGCCGGAGGCGTAGAGGGAGAGGACGGCCTGGATGGCGACGTACATGGCGGGGACATTGAAGGTTTCAAACATGATCTGGGAGGGAGAGAGAGAGGGTTAAGGGGGAGCATGGGGGTCCCAGCCTGACCCACAGGGGCTGTGCCTTCCACTGCATGGAAAAACACAGGGATGGTTGCATTGCATGGAAAAACAGGTGGATGGTTGGGTTGCACGGGCATGGGGGTGAGTGCATTGAACAGAACAAGTGGATCATGGAAAATGCATGGAAAACGTGAGTGGGTGTGTGGTGTGGGAAATGTGGGTCAACACATCCCATGGAAATGTGAGTCACTGCATTAGAGTCATGTGGGGCTGTGCATGGCATGGACAACATGTGGGGCAGCGCCTTGCGTGGCAAATCCCACAGGGCCACGCTCTGGAGAGACCCCTGGGGCTACATAAGCAGGTGAACTTCCCACCAGGATCTCTGCCCTTATCCCACACCAAACTGCCCCCACCGCCTGCTCCTCCACCCCACCCAACCCCCAACCCCCCAGACCTTCCTGCGGATTCCGAGGGTCCATCCCCACCCCCGGGGGACCCTCAGCACCTCACCTGAGTCATCTTCTCCCGGTTGGCCTTGGGGTTGAGGGGGGCCTCGGTGAGCAGGGTCGGGTGCTCCTCGGGGGCCACGCGCAGCTCGTTGTAGAAGGAATGGTGCCAGATCTACGGCAGGCAAAGGACAATTGGGGCCTCACCCAAGCTGGGGCTGGTGCCCTCTCCCCATCCCAGGGCTGGGGGTCTCACCTTCTCCATGTCATCCCAGTTGGTGATGATGCCGTGCTCAATGGGGTACTTGAGCGTGAGGATGCCCCTCTTGCTCTGCGCCTCATCGCCCACGTAACTGTCCTTCTGCCCCATGCCCACCATGACACCCTAACGCCAGCAGGAGAGACAAGGCCTCGTTACCCTCATTGCAGGGGTTGGAGCAGGGTGGGGGCTGCCCCTCACCCCCCTGGGTACCCACCTGGTGCCGGGGCCGCCCCACGATGGACGGGAAGACGGCGCGCGGGGCGTCGTCACCGGCGAAGCCGGCCTTGCAGAGGCCGGAGCCATTGTCACAGACCAGGGCAGTGGTTTCCTCCTCGCACATGGTGGGGCTGGGAGTGGTTGGTGCTCAGGGGGGACCTGGGGGAAAAGCTGGGGCCGGGGGGAAATGGCGTTAAGGGTGAACGGGGGAGGGGATTCTCCCGCGGCACTGCATCCATTTGGAAGGGTTGGAGTCCTTGGGAATGGGCAGTCTCACAAAGTCCTCTGTGGGCTGTGCCGAGGGCTGGCCACCCAGTCTGACCCCGGTGTGGTGATGCTGGGAGTGGGGTGATGCTCATTCCCCCTGTGCTGCTCCACGCTGGTGCTGCTTCTCCATCCTTCTCCAGCTGGTGCCCAAAATCGGTGCCAAAGCCCCCCCCGGGGAGCTCCGGTGTTGCCAAGCCCAGCTGGTGCCCCCCAAAAGTGGGCAGAGGGGTGTCAGGTGATGCCTCCTCATCCGGTTCTGTCTCAGCAGCCTCCTGCTGCATCTGCTCCCAGTAATGGGAAAAAACCCAAACCTTCCCAGGGGGTTCCCCCACTACACTGGGGTATGTGCCCCCAAATCCAGAGGGAAGCAGCAAAAACCTTGCAGGAGCCCAGGAAGCAAAAATCCCCAAATCCCAGGGATTTCTGGAAGAGCACAACCTGCCTTGGGCCTCAGCCCAGAAAGCAAAAAATCCCAAATCCCAGGGATTTCTGGAAGAGCACAACCCGCCTTGGCTGCAGCCCAGCTCTTGTCACCTCTGGGAAGCCCCCGGGGTTGGCACCCCCTCTGTGCCATGCAAACTGAGCTGGGGCCGCCCCATAAAGGCTGGGGCACCCCAAAACCCCCCCGGGGTGTTATTCCTTCCCCTCTCCTCCCAGGAGCTGGGAAGCAGGGCAGGGCAGGGCAGTACTCACCACAGAGGCGAGAGCTCCTTTCCTCTGGGACCGAGCCCCGCTGCGCCGTGGGTATAAATACCAGCGAGCCCGAGGAACCTCAGAGGCGGATCCTCTCTAAACAAAGACCCTAAATAGGCTCAGTGATGGTGTGTTGGCCATATGGCCATATAAGGTGTTTTATTTCATTAAATTGACCTCGGGCTGGTGGTAGGACCCAGCACTTTAATTATTGTAGGAAAAATGTATGTGGGGATGCTTTGGGAGGCAACGGCCCAGTTGTGAGTCTGTTCCTTTTATGCTCCGCTCCGATAAACAAGTGAGACACAAGTCCTTATAAGTGACAGGCTCGGAAAAGGGAGGTGGAAGTAACTCCAGTTCCTGGGGAGAGCATGGAGAAACCCCACCCGGGGGGAGGTGGGTGTGGGGGCTCCACCGTGGGGACAGCCCGGAGCTGGGGTGGGAATTTGGCACTGCTGGAAAGGCCCTGGGTCAGTGCATCGCCTCCTCCCGGCCTCAGCTCCCCGGGATCTCCGGAATTCTGCGCTTTGGAGATGCCTCTCTTTGTGGTTTTCTCTCTCTCCACCCCCATTTTTAGGCTTTTGGTGTCCCAAAGCCCCTCAATTCCCCAAATCCTCAGCCCGAGCCAGGCCAGGAGTTGTGAGTCTGAATCCCAGCCCCACACTGTGGGTGCCCCCAGGAGGATCTGGGAGGTGAGATGAGCCTGGAGCTCCACGGGGCTCTGTGGGTGCTGGCCCCTGGCCCCCCTGCCTGGACACAGCCCGGGGGGGGCCGCAGCCACCCCCAGCCCTTGGCAGTGGGAGTGGAGCTGCCAGGCCTGTGGCCCTGGCAGAGGCCAACCAGCAGCTCCCAAACTCCTGCTGCCTTTTTAAGGGCAACGGGCCCACACTGGGAGCTCTCTGGAACACCCAGGGGAGGCAGGAGAGGTGCCCAGGAACCACCACCCAGAGCTCGGGGAGCTTGGGGGGCACAAGGGGAAACTGAGGCCAGGGGGCCCAGGATGCTCCCTGTGCTCAGGGACATCCCAGCACTGGAGCAGGGGAAGGAGCTGCAGGTCCCACCACCACCAAGGGACCCAAAGGTCCTGTGTCCCCCACAGTCCTGCAGGGAGAGGACTCTGGGCTGTCACCCTGTGGGGCAGGGCAGGGACACAGTGTCCCTCCAGCTTGTTCACAACTTTAACACCCCATAGGGATGGTTCTGTCTTGGAAGGAGGGAGCAGAATCTGGGCTGTCACCCCACGGACACAGTGTCTCCCCCACCACTCCAGACTGTTCACACCTCCAGTGTCCCCCAGGGATGGCTCTGTTCTGGGGGGAAGGAGCAGAATCTGGGCTGTCACTCCATGGAACACGGTGTCCCCCCAGCACTCAGACTCTTTACACCTCTAACATTCCCCAGGGATGGCTCTGTCCTGGAAGGAGGGAGCAGACTCAGGGCTGTCACTCCACGGGACACAGTGTCTCCCCACCATTCCCAGCCTGTTCACACCTCCAGTCCCCCAGGGATGGCTCTGTCCTGGTTATTCCCTTTCCCCGGGAAATCTCAGGCTGGATTTGTCCCCTGGCCATGTACTTGGTGTCCCCCCCCAAACCCTCTGCCCCGGGGTCCTTCTGCTGCCTCACATCCCACCCCGGATCCCTTGGGATCCTGCCAGACATGAGGTCACCGAGAAGAAAGGCTGTTAAAAAAAAAACCAAAACCACCTTACAAAAAATTAACCCCAAACCCAGCAGTGGGGGTGGGAAGAGGGGTTGGATGGAGGCAGAGGCTGGAGAGAACCAACGCGGGGAGGGTACGGCTATGGCAGGGGCTGGTGGCAGGACCCCATGGCATTCCAAGGTGAGGGGACAAACCCAAAACCTCAGAGACACCCCTGAATCCCGGGCTGGCGCAAGCGCGGAGCATCAACCCCTGGCCCCGCTCGGCAGCTCCAAGTCCCATCACTCCTCCCCCGCGGGATTTGTGGGGACAGGCAGGTGGGCTCCAGGCCGCCCATCCCTGCGGGATCCCGCCATCCCTGCGGGATCCCCCCATCCCTGCGGGATCC
>NW_020885319.1:0-20850 GCF_003945725.1 Corapipo altera
CCTCCTTTGGACACTCTCCAATGGTTTTGTTATATTGTGTCCCCCCCCAACTGCCCCAATGTTGAGGTGAGGCCGCCCCAGGGCAGAGCAGAGCAGGACAATCCCCTCCCTGATGCCCCCAGGACACGTTGGCCCTCCTGGCTGCCAGGGCACTGCTGGCTCAGGGACAACTGGCCATGGACCAGGACCCCCAGGGCCCTTCCTGCAGCTGCTCTCCAGCCTCTCATCCCCAGCCCACACACACAGCCAGGGCTGCCCCAGCCCAGGGGCACAATCCAGCCCTTGCCCTTGCTCCACTTCCCACGGTTGGGGATTGTCCATCTCTGGTCTGCTGAGCCCTCTCTGCCCTCGAGGGAGTCAACAGCTCCTCCCAGTTTGGTGTCCTCAGCCAAGTTCCTCAGTTTTCCTTTGAGCTGATGAAGGTGTTGAAGAGAACTGCAGGATGGAGCCCTGTGGAATGTCCCCAGTGCCAGCCTGACACCACCCCAGTCACTGTGACTTTGTGCCCAACCCATGAGCCAGTTCCTCACCACCATATAACACAGTTGTCCAGCTGGGAATCTTAAACCAGACACCAGCTGGAATTTTGCTGGACAGCAGCCCCATCCTGCAGGAGCAGCAGCTCTTCCCAGTTCTCTTGATGATCTTACCAGTTCTCTTGATGATCTCCCAGACGCCCCAGGGGGTGGCAGGTAACATGGAGTCCTGGTCCAGGCACAGGCGGCCCACGTTGATGACGTGGAAGCCATCGACGTCCTTGTCGGGGCTGACGGCGTTGCAGACCCTGCGCTCGTCGATGTGTCCTGGGGGGCAGAGAGGGGGCTCAGCCTGCAACTGTGCTGGGCACCCCAGCACGCCCTGGGCTCCACCTCTGATTCTCAGCCCTGAGCCAGACTTGGTTCTGAGCCCCAGCCCTGAGCCAGACTTGGTTCTGACCCTGAGTTAGTTCTGAGCCCCAGCCCTGGGCTCAAGCTCTGACCTCGAAGCACCAACCCCTCCAAAATGTGGAGGCTTGAGGCTCCTCAGCACTTCCAGCTCAAAGCTCTCAGCAGAGAGGGACTGACAGCACTTTGGAATTACAGCCTTGCTCATGCTGAGGGTATTTTTAGGCAGCCTCAAGGCCACAACTGAGTTCAAGCTGATACTGGAAGATGATACTCCCAGCACAGGAATAGATCCTGTGACCCCCAGAAACCAAACTCCTGCAGGCAGATGGTGCTGAGGGGCTGCAGGGACATCTTTAAACTCCACCAGGGCAGGATCCCACCTCTCGTGGCACAGGATTGTCCTCCCAGCACATGGGAACCCTTAAAAACTTCATGTAGGACAGGAAGAGGTGGAAGTTCAGCTCCTCACCAGGCAGAGGGAGCTGCACCAACAGCCCATCCACGTTTGCATCGTTGTTGAGTTTGCTGATCAAATCCAGCAGCTCCTCCTCAGTGATGGAAGCTGGTCTGAGGATGGTCTCACTGCTGATCCCTGGAAATCGTCCCAAACACACCTCATTAGTGAGCCCAGGCTATGCACAAGGCAGCAACATTCCTGATCTTTGTGGATTTTTAAGCCCCCCTGTTTCATTGCTCTACCAAATCCCAGAAGTGCACACCAAGGACTGGATGGATTAGGCAATAAGGAGCAGCTTCCAGGCTGGAGAGACCTCCCCAAGCCTTCCCAGGACAATTATATGGGATTAATGACCTGAGATAGAGTGTTTGAGTTTCTCACAGTGCAGGGAGGGATTAGAGAAACCCAGCCAAGGATGAAAATAAAACCACACATCCTGTGAGCCCTCTGGGCACAGGAGGAAAGGGATGGCAGCTTAAAAATCTCAGCTCCAAAAAACTCCAATCCAAAAAAATCTCTCAGCAGTGCAGAACCCAAGTTAAAATAACACCATTTCTTGCCCCCAACCCTGAGCAGGACCTTGGATTGCAAGATGGGAAGGAGTCAGAGCAGCGAGGCTGAACAGTGACCCCTGAGGTGAGGAAGGGAGGCCAAAAAGCCCTTCCTGTGCTTTTTATGCCTCTGGGAAGGCTGAAAATCCCAAGCACAGAGCTTGATGTTGTCCTGAAGGATCCCAATGGACAATGTTTACCAACCCCATCCCAGGACAACAAGAACCCAGATTCCAGGTGAAGGTGGACAGAGGTGAAAAGCTGCCAGATGGATTCAGTCCAAGCAGCTTCCCCCAGCCTCCAGCACGGAGGATTCCTACCCCAACCCCGCTGCTTTGGGCAGGGAGCCCCAGCCATACCCACGTCAGCTGCTGCCTTGGTCTTGTTGAGGACGTAGGAGTGACTGGCTGGGTTCTCCCCGACCAGGACCACGCTCAGGTGGGGCCTCTTGTTCCCCGCTGCCACCCACTGCTCCACCTCGTGCCGGGCTTCCTGCCGGATCTGCCGGGCCAGCTTCCTCCCAGAGATCACCACAGCATCAGCTCTGCAACAGGGGAAGTGCCACCACACCATCAGCACCCCCAGGACCTTCACACCCAAGCTTTGTGTGACATGGGCTGGGAAAACCAGGAGCCAACCACAGCCGGGGGAGAAAAGGCTCTTTCTGAGCTTCCAATTCCATTAAAAATGCAGGAAACTCTTGTCTCCAAAGCCTCTTCCTGCTCAGAGACCCCAGGGAGCAGGTTTGAGAGGAGCCAGGGACCAACAGAGCAACAAGTGTCACCATCAGCATCCTCAGGACCATCAACTCCCAGCTTTGTACAACATGGAACAGGAAAACCAGGAGCCAACCACAGTCAGGGGAGAAAAGGCTCCTTGAGCTCTGTGCAAGCTTTTTGCACCTTGATGTTAAATCTTGTTAAGCAGCACATTGCAGGCTCATTTACAGCTTTGCTGGGACCAGACAAGACAAACACAGAATATCCTGAGCTGGAAGGGACCCCTTAGGATCACTGATCCAGCTCCTGGCCCTGCACAGCCCCAACAACCCCGCCCTGTGCTGAGAGCAATGTCCAAATGTTCCTTGAACTTTGTTTTATGAAGGTGGTTTTTCTTTATCTGCAGAAACTCCAACTCCTGAAATGACTTTTCAGCCTTTCCCAGCCCTCCCACATCCCTGGATCTCTGCCCATCCTCCCTCCCCAGCACCAGCCAGGGGCCAGACCTACCCTGTGCCAGCAGAGCTCCCTGTGCTCCCCAGTTTTAACAGCTTTGCTGAGCTCCCAATCCCATTAAAACTGCAGGAAACTCCTGTCTCCAAGGCCTCTTCCTGCTCAGGGACCCCAGGGAGCAGGATCCACCAGGAGTTGGATCCATGATCCTTGTGGGTCCCTTCCAGCTCAGGATATCCCATAATTTAAGTGTTTCTGCAAGGCCTCCTGACCAGCACCTCCCTCGCCCAATTTCCCTGCCCTCAGATCCAGAACAGGCACAGATGCTCCTCAGCATTCCTGGCATTGCTGGTGCCTTCCCAAATTGCAGGAACCAGCCTATTCCTGAAGCAATTTCCAGGCAATCACAACCCACTCCACTTTCCCCAGGAACCCAGGAGACAGCTGACCCACAAAGCCCAACAGGACCAGGAGCACTTTCCCACCCTCCCTGCACCTCAACATCCACCAGAAAAAGCTGAATTGCTGCAGTTTCTCCTCAAAAATCCATCGGCTGCCTCATGGATGGATCTTCTCCTACTGGGATCCTGGACTGAGTCCAACAGTGCTGCTTTCTGACCTTTTCCAGGTACAATCTTTGAACTCCGGGAGTAGCTGGAACCAGGGAAAACCACTCCCATAACTGCTCCAGACACACACGAGCCTTCTCAGGTAGGAGAAGCCTTTTCCCTAAATCCTTATTGGGAGGTGCAGAGGAGCTTTTGTGCTTTAATCCCTGCCTTACTCAAACATGCAGTTTTCCCCATTTACTGGGAATTAAGTGTTACTTCATCCCTACCTGCAACCAGTCAAACCCATTTACCAACCAGTCCCAGCCCACTGGGTCTCTAATTCTTGTTCCAGCTTCAGAGCTAAACCTGTGCCAAACTACCAGATGCTGATTTGGATGTAAAAGGAATTATGACAAGTGCCTGGCAAGCCAGGGAATGGAAAATTCCTTAAATCAGAGGCAAAACCTACCTGGATCTTCCCTGAGATCGGGGTGCTCTGGGCTCTCAGGGAGAGGGAGAAGCACCAGCCCCCGGGGGAGCTACAGGGGGACAAAGAGGGAGCTCAGAGCCCTGTTTGGAGCAGGGGGTCTCTGTTCCTCTGACCTGGGCGGCCTTTGTCCCTCTCAGCCCGGGGGATCTCGGGGGGTCTCTGTTTCCCTCACACCGTTTAAATCCAGGTCCAGTGCCCAAGGAATGCTTGGGGGGGGAGCTCTGTCCATCTTAACCCGTGGGATCTCCGGGAGGGTCTCTGCTCCTCTCACTCCAGGGAATGCTCAGGGGGCTCTGTCCTTCTCTCGGGGGATGCCTGAGGAGGATCTCCACCCCTCTCACCCTGGGGAGGGCTCTCTGTCACTCTCATACCCTTTAAATCCAGGGCCAGTGCCCGGGGGATGCTCAGGGGTCTCTGTCTCTCTGTGGGGATGGCTGGGGGTCTTTGTCGCTCTCAGGAGATGCACGGGGTGGTCTCTGCCTCTCTCGTCCCGAGGGGGGTCTCCATCCACCGCCCCCCCGGGGGACACCCGTGTCCAGCCCCGCACCCCCACGCAAGGCGGGCGCGGGATTTCATCAGCCTGCACCGCTCGGCGCGGCCGCTGGGGGGAGGATCTGCCCCGCTCCCCGGGCACCGCCACGGGGCGAGACCGGTAACCGCGACCCCCGGCGCGGGCTCCACCGCCCCGGCCCCCTCCTCAGCCCGCACCGCCTCTGTCCCCGCTCCCGCCCAGCCGCCCCCAGTCCTCCCCGCGGGGTACCTGGGCGCGCTGAGGTGCAGGCGGCGGTCGCGAGGTCTGAGAGCGGCGCGGCCGAGGGCGCGGAGCGGGCAGAGCGCGGTTGCCATGGCAGCGGCAGCAGAAACAGCCACGGAAACACCGAAGCGGGACCACCTCAGTGTGAGGGCGGCGCGTGCCACCCGCCCCCTTATATAGGCGGGTAAGACCCGCCCCCTAGCGCGCGCGCCGGCGGGAGCCAATGGGGCGTTGGACGGGTGGGGACGGAGCGGGAGCTGCCCGCTGCGATTGGATGGAGGGAGAAGGGGAGGGCGGCGTGATTGGTGGGGAAACGCGCGGGTTCCCGCCCTAAATAGGGCAAGGAGACGTTGATTGGCTGAACCCGCGGGGTGCAACACGGGGGGGGCGGTGCGTGAGAGGACGGCAGGGGGCTGGGGGCGTGGCTTGAGGGTGAGGGGCGGGGCCAGAGGTGGGTTGGGGGGAAAGGGGGAAAAACTGGGATTTGGGTGACGTGAGGAGGGATTGGGGTGACAGAGGGTGAGGGCTGGAATTGGAATTAGGGCTAAATGCAGGATTAGGTTTAGGGCTGGGGTTGGGATCGGGGCTAGAAGGGGGTTGGGTTTGGGGTTAGAGCTGGAATTGGGGCTGGGATTGGAGTTAGGGCTAAATCTGGGACTGGGATTAGGACTGGAATTGGGGTCAAGGCTAAATGTAGGATTAGGGTGAGGGGTGGGGTTGGGATCGGGGCTGGAACTGAGGCTGGAGTGTGAGTTAGGGATAAATGTGGGATTGGTGTTAGGGCTGGGGTTGGGGCTGGAACTGGGGCTGAAGTTGGAGTTAGGAACAAATGTGGAATTTGGTTTAGGGCTGGGGTTGTGGTTAGAGCTGGGACTGAGGTCAAGGCTAAATACGAGATTAGGGTTAGAGGTGTGGTTGGGATGGGAGCAGGGGCTTGGCTTGAGCCTGGGATAAGATTAAATACAGGACTAAGTATGTCCAAACCTGGACTGAGACTAAGATCAGGGTTAGGATTAGGGTTGGATTTGGCACTAAGTGCTCCCAGTTCCGAGTGTTCCCGGCTCCAGGTGTTCCCAGTTCCAGGCAATGAGGCCGGAGCAGAGAGATTTCTCTGAACAATTTTTCCTGCACTCTGTAGACCTTGCTTGCCATGACTTTAGAAGTGACAAGCGGTGTAATGTTTGTACTTATAAGCTGTGTGAAAATATGCAGTGTTTATACTTGTTAGCCTTGTGTCTACAATTATAAGGTTTGAGAACATGGTATGTTTAAAGTAAGAAAGCCTTGAGAAAGTGGAGATAATGAAACACCTGCAGACCTCGGAAAAACCCTAAAGGTGGATCAATAGAAGGAGCTTTGCACGCCAAGTATGATTTCAGACCGCGTGGACAGAGCACCAGGTCCAATAAACTGAGAGCAGGGGACGCGTGCACTGACTGAGCCATCCAATCACCTTGTGAGCACGTACCTGGAACAAACTAAACTGTATAAAAGTTAACTGATTAAAATAATAAATTGGACATTGTTTTGATCACGTTGATCGTCTGCCTTGTCTCTGTACTCCTGCCCTCAGCAAGGCAATCCAGGTTGCTCCAGCCTGGCCTTGGACATTTCCAGGGATGGGGCAGCCACAGCTTCTCTGGGAATCCCAGCCCAGCCCCTCCCCACCCTCCCAGGGAGGAATCTCTTCCCAAAATCCCATCTCACCCCACTCCCTGGCATTTAAATCCATTACAGTGACAGGTTAAACCCAAGTCTTTCTCTGGGCTGGGGCTGGGGAGGGTCTGAGACCCCCAGTGCTGCTGGTGGGATGGAGCTGGAGCTGCCAGAGATGGGCAAGAACATGGGATGGTTTGGGTGGGAAGGGACCTTGGAGATCATCTCCTGCCTCATCAACAGGTTCTGCTGGAAGCAAATGATCCCAGTTGATCCAATATCATAGATAGAATCATAAAATCATGGAATGGTTTGGGTTGGAAGGGACCTTTGAGATCATCCAGTGCCACCCCCTGCCCTGGGCAGGGACACCTTCAATAGACCAGGTTGCTCCACCCTGGCCTTGGACACTTTCAGGGATCCAGGGGCAGCCACAGCTTCTCTGGGAATTCCATCCCAGCCCCTCCCCACTCTCACAGCCAACAATTCCTTACCCATCTAGCCCTGCCCTCTGGCAGTGGGAAGCCATTCCCTGTGTCCTGTCCCTCCATCCCTTGTCCCCAGTCCCTCTCCAGCTCTCCTGGAGCCCCTTCAGGCCCTGCAAGGAGCTCTCAGCTCTCCCTGGAGCCTTCTCCTCTCCAGGTGAACCCCCCCAGCTCTCCCAGCCTGGCTCCAGAGCTGAGGGGCTCCAGCCCTTGGAGCAGCTCCGGGGCCTCCTCTGGACTCGCTCCAGCAGCTCCAAATCCTTCTGATGTTGGGGATTCCAGGGCTGGAGCAGCTCTGCAGGTGGGGTCTCACCAGAGTGGGGCAGAGGGGCAGAATTCCCCCTCCCCTGCTGCTCAGGCTGTGGGATGATCCCAGGATAAGTAAAAGAGGTAAAGAAGAACCTGTAAGTCCTTGGGAATCCATGTGGAGTGAGTCCAATCCCCTCCTATGTGTTTATTTTCCTTAACTTTGTCCTTGGTATCCCTTGAGCTGGGAAAAGCGACTTTGGAGGTTTATCTCGAGGTCATGGAGGTGCTGGGAAAGCCTGGGGAGGTTTTTATTCCTTCCTGAGTGTCCCATAAATCCAAGGATCACCGGCCCCATCCCAGTCCGTGCTGGCAGAGCAGGTTCCACACTGTGCCCATTGTTGGAGCTGGGGGAGGTGACATAAATTACACAAACAACCTCACCGTGTTTAGTGTAGCTTTTAACTCCTCATGGTCACTCCTTGGTTATAAAAGTCATTTTTTAGGTCAAAAAAGTCATTTTTAGAGCAGCTTCTTCCCAAGACAAGAGTTGAAGGAGCCGTGTAAGGAACAAAAAAAAAAGGGTGAAAACCTGCAGGAATCAGCCCTGGGCAAAGGAGCTGATGAACTTTTGGATTTTTGGGAGGATTTCAGCCAGGTGGCAGCTGGGGAGGGATTAAATTAGGTGGGGAAGGGTTGGTGGAGGGTGTGGGGAAGAGCCTGGGAGTTGAGGGGACTCTGGGCAGGGGAAAGGTCCATGGTGGGGGGATGCCCAGGCCCGTGGAGAGGGCGCTCTGGGGGTCCCCAGGCCCATGGTGGGATTCCCAAGCCCATGGTGGAAGGTGCCCAGGTCTGTGGGGAAGGGGCTCTGGGGACACCCAGACCCATTAGGAGGTGCCCAGGACCATGGGACCAGGACTCTGGGAGTCCCCAGGCCCATTAGGAGGGGGCTTTGGGGGTCCCCAACCCACAGGGGGGCTGCCCAGCCCCATGGGAACAGGGCTCTGGGGGTCCCCAGGCCCACGGGGAAGGGGCTTTGGGGGTGTTCAGACCCATGCAGTGGCCCCTGGCCCATGAGGAGGGGGCTCTGAGGGTCCCCAGGCCTATGTGGGGGTCCCTGGGGGTTCCCAGGCTCGTGGGAAGGGGGTCCTGGGGGGTCCCCAGACCCATCAGGGGTCTGCCTGGGGCAATGGGGCGGGTCCCTGGAGAGTCCCCTTCCCCATGGGGAGGGTCCATGGGGGTCCCCAGACCCACGCAGGGGTCCACGGGGGTCCTCAGGCCCATGGGGGACTCTGGAGGGTACTCATCCCCATGGGGGGGTCCCAGACGTCCCCAGACCCATGAGGGGTCTCCGAAGGGTCCCAATCCCCATTGGGGGGCTCCTGGAAGTCCCCAGTCCCATGGGGGGGGACCCTGGAGGGTCCCCATTCCCGTGGGGAGGTCCCCAGTCCCACAGGGGAGTTCCTGGAGGGTCCCCATCCCCGTGTGGGGGGTCCTCAGTCCCATGAGGGAATTCCTGGAGGGTCCCCATCCCCGTGGGGAGGTCCCCAATCCCACGGGGGAGCTCCTGGAGAGTCCCCATTCCCATGTGGGGGGTCCCCAGTCCCACTGGGGGGTTCCTGGAGGGTCCCCATTCCCGTGGGGAGGTCCCCAGTCACACGGGGGAGCTCCTCGAGGGTCCCCATCCCTGTGTGGAGGGTCCCCATCCCTGTGGGGACGTCCCCAGTCCCACGGGGGTTTCCTGGAGGGTCCCCATCCCCGTGTGGGGGGTCCTCAGCCCCATGGGGGGGGTCCCTGGAGGGTCCCCATTCCCGTGGGGAGGTCCCCAGTCTCACGGGGGAGTTCCTGGAGAGTCCCAATCCCCGTAGGGATTCCCCAGTCTCACGGGGGGGTCCCCATCCCTGTGGGGAGGTCCCCAGTCCCACGGGGGAGTTCCTGGAGGGTCCCCATCCCTGTGTGGAGGGTCCCCATCCCTGTGGGGAGGTCCCCAGTCCCACGGGGGGGTCCCTGGCGGGTCCCCATCCCCGTGTGGAGGTCCCAGGGTTCCCCAGGCCTGTGTCCCCGCGCGTGGGGCCGTTGCCATGGTGACGGCGGCGGGCGAGGCTCCGCCCCTTCGCGGAGCTCTCGCGAGAGTTGGCGGCGCGGCGCGGCCCGGGCGAGGCCCGCGGGGAGCGGCTGCGGTGCCTCAGAACGGAGCGGACAGAGCCGGGACAGAGACGGGATAGAGATCGGATAGAGACGGGACAAAGCCGGGATAGAGACGGGACAGAGCCGGGACAGAGACGGGATAGAACCGGGATAGAGATCGGATAGAGCCGGGACAGAGATCGGATAGAGCCGGGACAGAGACGGGACAGAGCCGGGACAGAGACGGGACAGAGCTGGGATAGAGACGGGACAGAGCCGGGACAGAGCTGGGATAGAGACCGGATAGAGCTGGGATAGAGCCGGGACAGAGCTGGGATAGAGCCGGGATAGAGCCACGATAGAGACCGGACAGAGCCGGGACAGAGCTGGGATAGAGCCGGGACGGACCTGGACAGAGCTGGGATAGAGCCGGACAGAGACCGGACAGACCCAGACAGAGCCCGGGCACAGCCCGAACAGAGCCCGCTCCCTCAGCCCGGACCGGACTGAACAGACCCCGGGCAGAGCCCGCTCCCTCAGCCCGGCCCCTTCCCGCTCCCTGGTCCCGGTCCCTTCCCTTAGCCCAGGCCTCTCTCCCGGGTCCCGGTCCCGCTCCCTCAGCCCAGCCCGGCCTCTCTCGCCATGAGCTTCCTCTTGTGAGTGCCCAGGGCCCGAGGGGAACCCCGGGGGGCTCATGGGCGGCTTGGGGGGGGGAAAAGGCCCGTGGGGGCACTTGGACTCGGCCTACGAGAGGTTTTTGGGGTGGGGGGGAAGGGTTTGGGGAGGGTTGGAGGGCTGAGGGGGGTTTTTTGGGGAGGCTCTGAGGGGGTTCCTGGGGCGGGGGAAGCTGGAGGGTGTCGTGGGGAGGGGAGTCCTGGGCTTGGGGGGAGGTTTTGGGGGGTCAGAGGCCCCCAGGAATGGAGGAAGGCCCAGGATGAGGCCTGGGAGGGCTCTTAGGGGAAGGTTTAGGGGGAAACCTGGAGTGGGATCGGGCTGGGGGGGCTTTAGGGAGGTGAAGGGCCTGTGGGGAGGGGCTGAGGGGCACTCGGACTTGGTCCGTGAGAGGTTTTTGGGGCGGGAGGAAAGCGTTTGGGGAGGGTTTGAGGCTGGACTGTGAGAGGGTTGAGGGAGGGAAGGGTTTTTTGGGGAGGCTCTGTGGGTTTCCTGGGGTGGGGGGAGCTGGGGGAGGATGTGAGGGAGCTGGAGGGGGTCTGGGGGATCCTGAGAGGAGTCCTGGGCTTTCAGGAAGGTTCTGGGGGGTCAGAGGCCCCCCAAGGAGCTGAGGAAGGCCCATGACTAGGCCTGGGAGGGCTCTTAGGGGAAGATTTAGGGGGAAGCCCGGGGTGGGATTGGGCTGGGGGGGCTCATGAGGGGCTTGGGGGGGCCCTGGGTGGGTATGGGAGCAGAAAAACCTTGCAAAGTTTCCTCAGGGATGCACAAGAAGGGGCTGAGGAAGACTGGGGGGGGAGGAGGAAGCCCTGGAGGGACACGGGGAGGGGTGGAAGGAACCCTGGGGGTGTGGTGGGTTTTTTGGGAGGAAGCCTTGGAAGAAGGTGAGGGGGCAGAGCACCCTCGGTGGCATGAGGAGGGGGCTGGAAGCAGGAGTGGGGTGACCTGGAGGGCAGGAAGTCATGGGGAGAGGCTTTGGGGTGTATGAGGGGTGGGAAGCCTTCGAGGGGGCAGTTTTGGAGGGAGGGGGTTGTTTTGGAGGGAAGGGGTTGTTTTGGAGGGAGGGGGTTGTTTTGGAGGGAAGGGGCTGTTTTGGAGGGAAGGGGCTGTTTTGGAGGGAGGGGGTTGTTTTGGAGGGAAGGGGCTGTTTTGGAGGGAAGGGGCTGTTTTGGAGGGAGGGGGTTGTTTTGGAGGGAGGGGGTTGTTTTGGAGGGAAGGGGCTGTTTTGGAGGGAGGGGTTGTTTTGGAGGGAGGGGCTGTTTTGGAGGGAGGGGTTGTGTGACAACCAGAGAATCCCGTTTTCCCTGAGCCATGCTCTGCTCCCAGCCATCCCGGCCATCCCTCTCTCTGGGAGCTGGCAGGGTCTGAAATTTAACATTTTGTGGTAGAGAAATACCAAAATTCCTCAGTTTTGGCAGTGTGGCTGTTTGGGGGAGGCAGGAGACACAGGGAGGTTGTTGGGGACAGGAGTGTGGGGACAATCTGCATTTCAGGAGGCTCCCAAGTCACATTTTTAGCAGGTAGTGTCCCACCCCTTTGAGCACAGAGGGTCCCTTTGTCACCTATTTATACGTTTTGTTTTAACAAACAAAACAATTAATGCTTATTGATTCTAGAAGAGGTATGTTATTTCCAAAAGTTCTGTGGTTTCCAAAAGTTCTGTTATTTCCAGGTTATATTCTTTCCAAAAGTTCCATTGTTTCCAAGTTGGTTATATTATTTCAAGTATACATTATATATTATTTTATATATATTATGTTATACATAATATATATTAAATACTATATATTATTATATAATATAATTATATAGTTGTCTTATATTATTATATACTATAATTATTATATAATTATAGTATTATATAATGTATATATATTATATAATGTATTATATATATATAGCATATCATACATTATATAATAACTAGGTAATATAGAATGTAATAATATTATATAATATCTAATTATTATAATTCATGCATTATTATTATTAACATCTATTATTATATGTAATATAATATTATATATAATAATATATGTAATATAATATATAATAATATATAATATTATATTACATATAATATAATGCTATGTAGAATTATTTATAATATTATATATATTATAATTATTATATATAATTATAATTATAATATATAATATTATAAATAATTATATAATATATAATATATTATATATAATATATATAATAATATATAATATAAATTATATATATAATAATTATAATATATAATATTATAAATAATTGTATACATTGTATAAATGCAAATAATTGTATTTATAGATATATATATAAAAATATAATATTATAATATATATACATAATATTATATATTATTTCCAAATATATACTATTTCCAAGTTCTGTTATTTCCAAAAGGACTTGAGGCAATGGCCTCAGGTCATCAGCTCCCCTCAGCCCAGGGGAGGTTTAGGTTTGATATTAGGGGACAGTTCTTCCCAAAGTGGTTGTAAAGCCCTGGAACGGGCTGCCCAGGGCAGTGGTGGAGTCCCACCCCTGGGAATGTTCAGGGGACCTGGATGTGGCACTCGAGGGCTCGGTGCAGTGAACTTGGTGCTGCTGGTGGGCAGCTGGACTTGATGGTCACAGAGACCTTTTCCAGGCTCAGTGAGTCCGTGGCTGACTGGACGTGTCTCCTCTGTCTGCAGTGGGAGTCGTTCCTCCAAGACCTTCAAGCCCAAGAAGAACATTCCCGAGGGCTCCCACCAGTACGAGCTGCTGAAGCACGCGGAGGCCACGCTGGGCAGCGGGAACCTGCGCCAGGCCGTGATGCTGCCCGAGGGGGAGGACCTCAACGAGTGGATTGCTGTCAACAGTGAGTCCTCCCGGGGGGGGAAAACCCCAAAAACCTCGGGGTTTATCCCTACACAGACCCGGGAATTCCCCAGGCAACTCTGCTTAGGTGGAATAAAAGGGAGGCAAAGTCTCAGTGGAAAAAAGGAAGAGACAAACCTGCCCCGCTGTGGTTTTGGGGTGGGTTTTTATGAGCTCAGACTCTAAGAGGTGGCTGGGTTTGTGAGGGGTTATTTTTGGTGTTAGAAAGTTCCTGTTGTTGTCTGTAAAAGCTGCACCAAATAATCCAGGGAGGAAGTGGAGTATTTCCACTGAACTCCAGCTTTGGAGAGCTCCTTTCTTGTTTTCTGTTTTCAAATCCTACGAGTTCAGTTTGCTTTTAGCAGCTGCTCCCCGTGGCCTTGAACTTTGTTTCTTTGGAGTTTAGAGGAGGAAAAAGCAGTTTTGAAGGAGAGCAGGGAGAGTTCAGCCTAAGGGAAGTCTCTCCCGTTTTTTCAGATCAGTCAGGGTTTTGGGGAGCCTGGAACCCAAAGCTGTTATTTCCAAGGATATGGAATGCTAAGTGGAGCTTCATGCTGTGCAAGTCAGGTGGGGAAGGAGCCAGGCAGTGAAAAATTGACAGAGAAATTCCAGTTCCTGGATGGTTGAACTGTTTCAAAGTCATGAGCCAGGTGACATCACATGGAAGGGGGTGTTTGGTTCTTCGAAGAGTTTTTTGGGTGCACAGGGATCCTCAGAGACCATTTTGTGTTCACACTGTGAGTCACCTCGATCCCTTTCCTTCCCAGCTGTGGATTTCTTCAACCAAATCAACATGTTGTACGGGACCATCACAGAATTCTGCACAGAGAGCAGCTGCCCTGTCATGTCTGCAGGGCCCAGGTGAGGGCTCTGCTGGGGGCTGGGGCCACATTTCTCTGTGGGGACCCAGGTGAGTGCACAGATCACTCAGCAGTGTGGAGAGAGGAGCTAAAAAGAGGATGGGATGTGTCCCCATGGGCTCAAGGCCCAGCACTGCACTCCTTTGGTGGTGTTCACCTGCCTGTGGTCATACCCTCTGGGATCTCTCTTCCCTGTCCATCAGGCCCTTATGGCTGGAAGCTGAAGAGATTGGAAAAGTTGGTTTTAAAGAAAATGAGAGATCCAACTCAACTGGAAGAGTCTGGTCTTGTTGTCAGAGTTGTAGAGAATCATGGAATGGTTTGGGTTGGAAGGGACCTTAAAGCTCATGCAGTGCCACCCCCTGCCATGGGCAGGGACACCTTCCACTAGCCCAGGTGGCTCCAGCCTGGCCTTGGACATTCCCAGGGCTGTGGTTTTTAGGAGACACTTGCAGCCTCCTCACAAGGTGTTACTGCTGTGTAGGAGAAGCTCAGGGCACTGTGGAAGGTGGAAAGAAGATAGTGAAGGAACATTTTGGGGCCACCTCAGTGATTTTAGGGGTGAATCCTGCAGGGAGAACACCAGCTGTTGGCTCAGCACTCATATTTTACCAAGGCAAAGCTCCAGCTGGGAATCTTCTCTGTAAGGTTGCTCAGGGCTCTCAGTTTTTAAGCCCAGCTTTGGGCAGCACTTGCAGGTGCCCTGGAACATCCTGCCTTGCTTTCCTCCCCAGCACTGCCACTTCCTGCCTCTATTTTTGGGGCCATTTCCTGTGACAACAGGAAATGTTTGAAGGGCACTGTTTTCACTTGTAGAGCAAGAGGTGGCAGTCAAAATGTGTGTGTGGGGGTTCCTGCTTTTGAGGGATTTTGTGGGAGATCTCGGAGCAAGTGGGTTGTGTGCTGTCAGTCCGTGTCTGCCCTGGTTTGGAGGGGCCCTGGGATTGATGAGCACGTGTGGGGACTGGATCTGGAGGCTCCCAGCTCCTGGGATAGTCTATCACAGAAGCCTTGTGTGAGTGCCAAATTCCTGGAGGGTGTCTGGAAGCTAGAGGGGAATTTATCCAGATGGTGGGTGATGGCCCTGGGCTTCCTTTTGGGCAGTTTTTGGGTTGTTTTAAGGAAATTATGATGTCAGAGGAGGTTGCCATGAAGTTGAGGCTCATTTTTAACATCCAGAGGGGCAGTGGAGGGGCAGCTTTGATCTCTGCTCTCTGTGAGCAGGGACAGGACCCTGGAACAGCTGGAGCTGTGTCAGGGCAGGGTTAGGCTGGATCTCAGGACAAGGTTCTTCTCCCACAGGGTGGTTGGCACTGCCCAGGCTCCCCAGGGTTTGGGCACAGCCCCAAGGCTGCCAGAGCTCCAGGGTTGTTTGGACAATGCTCTCAGTGACAGGTGGGATTGTTGGGGTGTCTGTGCAGGGCCAGGAGCTGGACTCTGATCCTGATGGGATCCAACCAGCGTATCCTGTGATTTTGGAGGGTGAAGCCCTGGAGGGGTCAACGCCGTCGTGTTGGGCTTGACAAACTCACACAGGCTCTTGCTCCCCAGGGTACCAGTGTGGCCCCTTCCTGAGATAAGGAGGAGGTCACAGGGCCTGAAAATGCCCTTTTCCCTGTGGGAGCACAGAACCCCTGTCCCCCTGTGCCAGGTACGAGTACCACTGGGCAGACGGCACCAACATCAAGAAGCCCATCAAGTGCTCGGCGCCCAAATACATCGACTACCTGATGACGTGGGTGCAGGACCAGCTGGATGACGAGACCCTCTTCCCCTCCAAGATCGGTGAGTGGTGCTGTGTGACACAGGATGGCACCTCCTGAGCAACCACAGCCTCATCCCCGTGTGTCTGTGCATTCCAGGTGTCCCCTTTCCCAAGAACTTCATGTCGGTGGCCAAGACGATCCTGAAGCGGCTCTTCCGTGTCTACGCCCACATCTACCACCAGCACTTCGACTCGGTGATCCGGCTGCAGGAGGAGGCCCATCTCAACACCTCCTTCAAGCACTTCATCTTCTTCGTGCAGGTGAGCTGGGAAGGGCTTTCTTGTCCCCCGCCTAAAGGGAGCTGGATTTTGAGCCCTTCCCTGCAGATGAGCGGCTGTGGTGTGTGCTGGGAGATAACACCCAGCCCCCCTCTGTACCCAGCCCTGCTGTTTGTGGCTTGGGCTCTTTGTGGGGTTTTTTTCCAGGAAGTGGGGCTGAGTTGGCTGTGTATGCTTGAGTTTCCCTCTCAGGTTTCAGTTATCAACCTGCAGCAAGAAACCCAGGCTTGGAACAGAACCTGGGGGAGTTTGCAGCTTAAGAATTGACTCAAAAGTAGCAGCACCAGTGCCTTTTTTTTCCTGTTCAGTGCACAGCAACGTGGCAGAAGTTTTGTTGCCCTGAAACACTTGAATTCCTCCACAGAGGACAGGGAGAGGTGGCTGCTCCTCTGTGGTTCTCCCAGGAGCTGCCACACGGTGCCTTCCAGGGGGACCAGCCACGTTTTCCAGCAGCTCTTTGAGAGCTCTCTTTAATTTTTTGTCTCTCTTCCCTTGCCAGGAGTTCAACCTGATTGACAGGAGGGAGTTGGCTCCTCTGCAGGAACTGATTGAGAAGTTGGGCTCCAAGGACAGATAAAACATTCCTGGGGGGACCCTTCTGGCCTCTCCTTTCTGCTTCTTCTTCAGCCACCTCAGCGCTTGGCTCCAGGAATGCTGGACACACCAAGTGGCTCCACTCCTGCTGTGCAGCCCCACAGCTGTGGGCTGGGTGAAGGTGGAGCAGGTTTTGTCCCTCACAGGGTGACATTCCAAGTCCTGCACAGCTGCTTCCTGCTCCCAGAGTTTCCCTCTGGGCTCTGCAGCCGCCTGGCCGGGGCTGAGAGTGGCTCAGCTTATTTTTGGAAGTGCTTTTTTTAGGATAAGAGGTGCACTTTGGCCCAGAGCCTTAAAGCTCCCCTTGGCAGCAGCACTGGGGGGGGGGAAAGAAGTGCCTGGTCCCAGGGGGGTGTCCCTGTCCCTGGGAGGGAGGAGCAGCTCTGGGGTGTCCCATGGATGGGGGGGACACGAGGGACCCTCCTGTGTGGCAAGGCAATAATAAAGTTTCTTCCTGCTCTTCTTTCAGAGGAAGAGGGGGGGTCTCCTCCTCTTCTTCCCCCGTCCCACAGGCACCCTGATTGAAAACACAACACTGGCTGAAGTTTATACATCCAGGGAGGCAGAGCCAGAGCAGCCCTGGAGCACTTTATTGGTGTGGAGCAGCCTCAGGGCTTGGGGATGGAGGTGAAGATGCGCAGCCCGTGCATGTGCTTGATCTCCTCACTCAGGGCCTGCAAGGCAAGCACAGCTCTGGGGTCACTCCCGGGGGCTGGGCACAGCTTTGGGGCTGTCAGGTCACTGGGATCAAAGAAATAGTAGGGCAGAGTCTCACGTGGAATCACACACGAATTCCAGGTTTGCTGTGCTGGCAGACACCTGGTCCTGTGTGTGACACAAACCAGCCCAGGGAGGGACGTTCTGAAGGGTCGAAAGCTCTGAATACACCAGAGGCCTGCACTGTCAGGGGCACCCTGAACAGCCCCCCGGGATTTGATCACGGCCCCAAGGCTGCCAGAGCTCAAGGAGGGTTTGGAAAACACACTCAGGGACGGGGTGGGATTGTGGGGTGTCCGTGCAGGGCCAGGAGTTGGATCCATGATCCTTGTGGATCCCTTCCAGCTCAGGATATTCTGTGAAGTGCTGCAGGCAGCTTTAAATGCCACACCAGAGCTACACCAGCTCTGAGCCCTTGTTTTCCAGGATGATTCTGATGATTATTGGGGTGAAAACAGGGCAGGCTGGGCTCTTAAACACTCACCTGGGGGCAGGACTGCGACTGCCCAGGTGAGCTCAGCACCCAGCTGTGTGTATGTGCCACCCCCACCACTGAGCACCCACAGGACACAGCTACAAGTGACACACAGACACCTCCTTTATGAGGACAAAAATAAGGAATGGCCGCTATTTGTTACCAGGAAAGGTGGGCTGTGCTGGCTGCACTCCCAGCTGGGCACGAGGGGGGTCTGTGCACACACAAAGTGCTGCACTCACGGAGCAGCATCTGAACTGTCACAGGAAGGGCTTCACTGTTTCCTCAATAATGATTAGGGACAAAGGGAAAGGCTTTGGGGAGGCAAAAATGGGCTGCACTTCGTTACAGGGGAAATGCTGCAGTTTTAGCCACCCTGTACAGCATCTGATCCTCTCTGTGCAGAGCACTGTGCCTGTAACACCCACTTCTAGCTGGGCACTGTGTGTTCACACACCCCCAGAGCCCACAGCTGCACAGCTCTGAGCACCCACAGCTCCACAGTTTATTGGGAAGGGCTGGCTTTGTACTGGGAAAGGAGGGGGAAAGGGCTGCATTGGTTATTACTGGGGAAAAGAAGGGCTGCAGTGAAAGGCACAGCAGGAATCTCTCAGTGTGTGTGTGCAGCACTTCAGGCACTGTGTGTGCACCAAAGCACCCAACCCAGTGCTGCACACAGAGCTAAACTGGTTTGAACTGGGAAGGGAGGGGAAAAGAGGGCTGCACTGGTTATAACTGAGAAAAAGGAATTGTGAAGCACTGACTGGGTGCAGGCACAGCACAAATCCTGTCAGTGTGTGCAGCACTGCAGGCACTGAGTGGGCACAGACACCCCCAGAGCCCCCAGCTCAGAGCTGCACACACCTTTCAACTGGTTTGAACTGGGAAGGAAGAACCACCCTTCCAGTCCCAGTGTGTGTGTCCAGCAGTGACTCTGGGAGACACCTGTGAAGGTTCAAGTGCCCCGGAGTGCCCAGCTCTGTGCTGCTCACCCTCACTGTGCCCTCCCCAGTGCCCTCCACACCCTTTGTGCCCCCTTGGGGTCCCCCCTGGCCCCCGGCCCCCTCACCTGGTTGACCATCTGGTGCTGCTGCACTGTCCTCTTCTCCCTGAACTCCTCGGACTCGATGTGGATCTCGTACATGGCCCCGCAGCCTCCTGAGAAATGACACGGGCAGCAAATCCTCCAGCAAGAAGGAGAGGGGTTGCTGTGCCCCCACAGCCCCGACCTGCCGGGGGTCTGGGACAGGGAACTGGGAGGATGGAGGAGGAGAACAAGGAGCTTTACCTGAGATGTCCACGACCTTGATGGAGGAGGCCCTGGGGAACCTCTCCCGCAGGACCCGCGTCAGGTGAGACTCCCCCTCGGAGCCGGAGCTGAGGCTGCGCCAGGAGCGGCAGCGCAGGAACAGCTGGGGGGGACAGTGATGGGAGACTGGGGGGGGCCCTGGGGGACCCCAAACACACACACAGAGAATGGGGGGACCTTGGGGGACCCCAAACACACACACAGAGAATGGGGGACCTGGGGGACCCCAAACACACACACAGAGAATGGGCAGACCCTGGAGAGACCCCAAACACACACAGAGGGGCTGGAGACCCCAAAACCACACACACAGAGGATGGGGACCCCCTGAGGGGACGCTGAACATACACAGGGGGTGGGAGGACCCTGGAGAGACCCCAAACACACAGGGGCTGAGGGGACCCCAAACACACACACAGGGGGCTGGGGGTGGCAGTGGGTGGGGGGCTGTCTGTGCCCGGGGGGGATATGGGAGGAGGGAAGGGAAGGTTTGGCAAGGGAAGGTTTGGGAAGGCAAGGGAAGGCAAGGCAAGGGAAGGTTTGGGAAGGCAAGGGAAGGGAAGGCAAGGCAAGGGAAGGCTGCTGGCACAGAGTGCGGGGCACCGGGAGAGGGGGAAAACTGAGGGATGGAGGAATGGGAATGGGAGAAGATGGGATGAAATGGGCGCTGCCTTCAGTGGCATCTCAGAAAGGGGCGAACTGGAGTGGGGGGAAACCAGAAGAGGGGAACCAGGGAAAGGAGGGATGGAAACGGCGCTGCCTTTAGGGGCACCGAAGCCCCGGGAGGGGAGTGAGGGGAGGGATACACTGCCCGGGGGGGAGCCGCGGGCCGGGAACGGGGGGACACGGACAGGGACAGACGGACACAGGGACAGACACGGACACAGGGACACAGAGGGACAGATGGACGCAGGGACACACAGGGAGAGGGACAGACAGACGGACACAGGGACACGGACACGGGGACATGCAGGGACAGACGGACACTCACCGGGCCCCGGCCCAGCCCCGCCGCCATCCCGGGGCGCGCGCCGGGGTCACCCCGCGGCTCAGCCCCGCACCGCCGAGCGCCCCCTGGCGGCTCGGAGGACCCCAGAGGAGGGGACCCGGCCCCTCCCCCCCCTCCATTCCCAAAAGGTCCCATCCTGCCCCTCCCCAAAAGAGACACCCTCAACCTGACCCCCTCATTCCCACATCGAGCCCCCCCCCCCACACACACATCCTGCCCCCCTTCCCACAAGGAAAGTCCCACCCTGTCCCACCCCGAATGGCCCCATCCTCCCACTCCCCCCAAAGGGCCCCATCCTGCCCTCCCAACCCCTCTCCAGAACCCCATCCTAAAGGAAGTTCCATCCTGCCCTTCTGTCCCATCCCCCCCCAAAATCCTTCCCCTCCCCTCGGGCCCAGGTTTGTCCCCCACCCCCACCCCAACCCTTACCCAGAGCCCCATCCCACCCCCATCCCACAGACAGGGTTCCATCAAACCACCCCCCAAAGGATCCCATCCTGCCCCCTCCCCATTCCCGTTTACAGGGCCCCATCCCACTCTCCATCCCATTCCCAGACTCCCATATCTGGCTCTCTCATTCCTGTAAAGGCCCATCCTGCCCCCCCTTCCAAGACAGGGCCCCATCCTGCCCTCCCATTCCCACTCACAGAGCCCCATCCCGACCCCATTCCAATATCCAGGGCCCCATCCCGACCCCCATTCCAATATCCAGGGCCCCATCCTGCTCCCCTGTTCCCAAAAAGGCTCCATCCTGCCCTTCTATCCCAACCCCTCTCCCTAAATCCTGCCCCTCCCTCAGTTGGGCCCAATCCTTTCCCCCCTATTCCCACACCCAGTGCCCCATCCTGACCCCCCATCCCACAGCCCCCCATCCTGCCCCCCATTCCCATATCCAGCCCCCCATCCTGCCCCCCCATTCCCATATCCAGACCCACAGACCCCCA